>NW_027167470.1:0-20973 GCF_013368605.1 Nyctibius grandis
GAGGCAATTGGCCAGTGGAAGGGCGGTGGCGCAATTGGCCAGTGGAAGGGCGGTGGCGCGAGGGGATTAGCTGCAGCCTCCTGGCACAGCGAGGCCATTCGGTAGAGGCCGGTGGGATCCAGGCGGGCGTCGGCCAATGGCAGCGTGAGGGCGGGGCCACCGGCGCATCCCATTGGCTGCCCTGCGCCACCTTCACGCTTCACCCCCAGGCGGGGCCCAGCCCTTGCACCCCATTGGCCGCGTCAGCAGAGTCCACGCTCTGATTCTCTGCGGTGGGGGTCCGGGGGGGGGCTGAGGGAGGCTGGGGGGGATGCAGGGAGGCCCGTCCTGGGGGGACGATAGTGCAGTCAGGGGGGCCCCCAACCCCCACCCGGATCCCCCAAGGGACCCCCCAAACCCTGGGAGCCCCCATGGGACCCTCAGGGCCCCCCCTGGGCCCCCTCAATAACCCCCCAAAATCCCCACGTCCCAGCCAGGCTCCCCCAAAAACTCCCCCCTCCCACTCACGACCCCCCAGGTACCTTCCCCTTCTCTTGGGACCCCCTTTAACACCCCCCCTCCCCCCCGAGACTACCCCCAACCCCCCCCCCCAAAGCCCTGGAACCTCCAACCTCACAGAGTCCCCTCTCACCATTGGGTGCCGGGGGGGGGGGGGGAGGGGGCCCATCGCGGGGGGGTGGGAGGAGGCGTGAGGGAGCTGTGAGGCCTTTCCCCGGAGGATGTCAATGACCTGGGGGGAGGCAGGAGTTAGCACAAGGGGAGGCGGCCCCCAAATCCCCCTCATGCACCCCAAAACCCCCCAGTGCCATCCCGCCAGCCCCCCACAGTGCGCCCCCAGGTCCTTCCCCTTATCTCCCCACAGTGTCACCCCCCTCCCCAGTGTCCTCCACATCCCCCTGTACCCCAAACCCCTCCACTGCACCCCAAACCCTGGCACCCCACTCCCACCCCCCGCAACCCAAACCCCCCATTGCAACCCCTGCACCCTAACCCCCCCACTGCACCCCCCCATCGCAACCACCCTGCACCCCAAACCCCCCAATTGCACCCCCACTTCCTGCACCCCAAACCCCCCATCGCACCCCCCTGCACCCCAAACCCCCCATCGCACTCCCCTGCACCCCAAACCCCCCATTGCACCCCACTCCCTGCACTCTGGCCCCCCATCACACCCCCAGAGCCCCCCGGAGCCCCCCACCTGCCAGCTGCTGGCCACGGCCAGGGGGGTGTCGTTGTGGTAGTTCTTGAGGGCGCAGTCGGCGCCACTGCGCAGGAGCAGCCGCAGGACCCCCAGGAGCCCCCGGCCCGTGGCCGCGTGCAGCGCTGTGCACCCCGCATATGACTGCGCGTTCACGCTGGTGCTGCGCTGCTGGGACCCCCGTCCTCAGAGCCCTGCCACAGACCCCCAATTTCCCACAGCGCCCCGCAGCACCCCCAGACCCCCCCAATTGCTCACAGTCCCCCCCAATTGCTCACAGTCCCCCTCAGCACCCCAGACCCCCCCAACTTCCCACAGCCCCCGGCAGCCCCCCCAGACCCCCCCCAATTTCTCACAACACCCCGCAGACCCCGCAGCAACCCCCAATTTCCCACGGCCCCCCGCAGCACTCCCAGACCACCCAATTTCCCACAGCCCCCCGCAGCCCGCCCAGACCCCCCCCAACTTCTCACAACCCCCAGCAGACCCCACAGCCCACCCAATTTCCCACAGCGCCCCGCAACCCCAATGCCCCCCGCAGCCCCCCCACACCGCCCCACATCCCCCAGGCACCCCAAATGCCCCAACGCCCCCCCCCTAAGCCCCCCACCTGGATGAGCAGCTCGGCCATCTCCAGGCTCTTGCTCTCCACCACGTGCAGCAGCGGCAAGTGGCTGCTCTTGATGTCCTGGGGGAGCCCCGGACGGGGGGTGAGAGGACCCCAAAATCCCCCTGACAGCTCCCCTGCCCCCTACAGGCCCTGCCTCCCCCAGGGCCCCCCCCCCCAAAACCCCCCAGACTCCTCCAACCTCCCCACATCAGTGCAGCCCAGACCCCCCACCCTCAGCCCCTGAGCGCCCCTCCTCTGCCCCTCCAAAAGCCCCCCCAGGACCCCATGAGCCCTCCACCCCACAGAGCTCCCCCCCCGGGCTTTACCCAGCCCCCCATGACCCCCCAGCCCCACCACTGCGTCCATGTCTGGCCCGTGCTCCAGCAGCAGCAGGACGCTCTCGCGGGCGACCAAGCTCACGGCCATGTGCACTGGGGTCAGGCTTGGGGGGACAGGGAGGGGATGAGGGGAGGGGGGACCACGCCCTGAGCCCCCCACTGCGGGCCCGTGGGGGTTTAAGGCAGCACAGCCAGTTGGGACTGCCCCACTGGCCCCCGTTGTGGTGCACCCCCATTCTGGCCCCCCCATGCCTCCCCCATTTTGGTGCTCCCCTTTCTGTGCCCCTCCGTTACCCTCCCCCTTTCAGTGCCCTCCATTCCTCCCCCATTTTGGTGCCCTCCACTCATTCCCCCACCCATTTCAGTGCTCCCAATTGGCCCCCCTTTTCTGTGCTCCCCCATTCTCCCCCATTTTCGTGCCTAATCTTTCTGCCCTCCCCCTTTTTGGTGCCCAACCTTTCTGTGCCCCACCCAACCCATGCGCCCCACTGTGGTGTGTTCCCCCCCCCCGCCCCCATTTCGGAATGCAGCCACGAGAGGCAGCCAGGGGACTTCCCCCCCACCCCGCCTCGGTGTCTCACCCTCCTAGTTGTGAGCCTGGAGGTCATGACCCCCCGGAGGCCGGAGAGCAGCAGTTCCCGCAGACAAGGTAAACAAGCCCGGAGCCCCATGGTTGTTGTGGCTGTGAAAGGGCTGATATGGGACGATTGCAGCCAGCAATAGCTTTTAAGGCCTGCGTCTTCATTGTGGAAGCAATCTGCGGACGTTCACATTTTGGAGCCTGGCTCTTGGCTCGGCTTTGTCATGGACATAGTGTGAAACGTTTGGACTTTTGGGTAGGTAAAGAAGCCCGGAGCCCCATGGTTGTTGGGGCTGTGAAAGGGCTGATATGGGACGATTGCAGCCAGGAATCGCTTTTAAGGCCTGCACCTTTGTTGTGCCATTCGGTAGAGGCCGGTGGGATCCAGGCGGGCATCGGCCAATGGCAGCATGAGGGCGGGGCCACCGGCGCATCCCATTGGCTGCCCTGCTCCACCTTCACGCTTCACCCCCAGGCGGGGCCCAGCCCTTGCACCCCATTGGCCGCGTCAGCAGAGTCCACGCTCTGATTGTCTGCGGTGGGGGTCCGGGGGGGGGCTGAGGGAGGCTGGGGGGGACACAGGGGAGGCCCGTCCTGGGGGGAATGACAGTGCAGTCAGGGGGGCCCCCAACCCCCCCCGGATCCCCCAAGGGACCCCCCAAACCCTGGGACCCCCCATGGGACCCTCAGGGCCCACTTGGGCACCCTCAATACCCCCCCAAAATCCCCACGTCCCCCCCAGGCTCCCCCAAAAGCTCCCCCCTCCCACTCAGGACCCCCAGGTACCTTCCCCTTCTCTTGGGACCCCCTTTAACACACACGCCCCCCCCCCCAGAGACAACGCCCCAAACCCCCCTCCCCCCCCACCAAAGCCCTGGAACCTCCCACCTCGCAGAGCCCCCCCTCACCATTGGGTGCCTGGGGGGGGCCCATCGCGGGGGTGGGAGGGGGCCGGAGGGGGCTGTGAAGCCTTTCCCCGGAGGATGTCGATGACCTGGGGGGAGGCAGGAGTTAGCACGAGGGGAGGCAGCCCCCAAATCCCCCTCATGCACCCCAAAACCCCCCAGTGCCATCCCGCCAGTCCCCCCCCAGTGCACCCCCAGGTCCTTCCCCTTCTCTCCCCACGGTGTCACCCCCCCTCCCCCCAGTGTCCTCCACATCCCCCGTACCCCAAACCCCTCCACTGCACCCCAAACGCTGGCACCTCACTCCCACCCCCTGCACCCCAAACCCCCCATTGCACCCCCCTGCACCATAACCCCCCACTGCACCCCCCCATTGCAACCCCCCTGCACCCCAAACCCCCCCATCACACCCCACTCCCTGCACCCCAAACCCCCCATCGCAACCCCCCCTGCACCCCAAACCCCCCCTCTCACCCCACTCCCTGCACCCCAAACCCCCCATTGCATCCCGCTGCACCCCAAACCCCCATTGCACCCCACTCCCTGCACCCCAGCCCCCCCATCACACCCCAGAACCCCCCCCCCACCTGCCAGCTGCTGGCCACGGCCAGGGGGGTGTCATTGTGGTAGTTCTTGAGGGCGCAGTTGGCGCCACTGCGAAGGAGCAGCCGCAGGACCCCCCCCAGGAGCCCCCGGCCCACGGCCGCGTGCAGCGCCGTGCAACCCGCATATGACTGCGCGTTCACGCTGGTGCTGCGCTGCTGGGACCCCCGTCCTCAGAGCCCCCCGCAGCCCCCCCAGAGACCCCCAACTTCTCACAGCCCCCCGCAGTACCCCCAGACCCCCCAACTTCCCACAGCCCCCCACTGCACCACCAGACCCCTCCCAACTTCCCACAGCCCCCCACTGCACCACCAGAACCCCCCCAACTTCCCACAGCCCCCTGCAGCCCCCCAGACCTCCCCAATATCTCACAGCCCCCCGCAGCACCCGTGGACCCCCCCAAATTCCCACAGCCCCCGGCAGCACCCGCAGACCCCCCCAATTTCTCACAGCCCCCCGCAGCACCCGCAGACCCCCCCAATTTCTCACAGCCCCCCGCAGCACCCGCAGACCCCCCCCCCAACTTCTCACAACACCCCGCAGACCCCGCAGCCCACCCAATTTCCCACAGCTCCCCGCAGCACTCCCAGACCCCCCAATTTCCCACAGCGCCCCACAACCCCAATGCCCCCCGCAGCCCCCCCCACACCGCCCCGCATCCCCCAGGCACCCCAAATGCCCCAACGCCACCCCCTAAGCCCCTCACCTGGATGAGCAGCTCGGCCATCTCCAGGCTCTTGCTCTCCACCACGTGCAGCAGCGGCAAGCGGCTGCTCTTGATGTCCTGGGGGACCCCGGGGGGGGTGAGAGGACCCCAAAATCCCCCTGACAGCTCCCCTGCCCCCTACAGGCCCTGCCTCCCCCAGGGCGCCCACCCAAAACTCCCCAGACTCCTCCAACCTCTCCACATCAGTTCAGCCCGGATCCCCCCCTCCCCTCAGCCCCTGAGCGCCCCTCCTCTGCCCCTCCAAAAGCCCCCCCAGGACCCCATGAGCCCTCCACCTCACAGAGCTGCCCCCCTGGCTTTACCCAGCCCCCCATGACCCCCCAGCCCCACCACTGCGTCCATGTCTGGCCCGTGCTCCAGCAGCAGCAGGACGCTCTCGCGGGCGACCAAGCTCACGGCCATGTGCACTGGGGTCAGGCTTGGGGGGACAGGGAGGGGATGAGGGGAGAGGGGGAGCCACACCCTGAGCCCCCCACCGCGGGCCCGTGGGGGTTTAAGGCAGCACAGCCAGTTGGGACGGCCCCACTGGCCCCCGTTGTGGTGCACCCTCATTCTGGCCCCCCCCATGTCTCCCCCATTTTGGTGCTCCCCTTTCTGTGCCCCCCCATTACCCTCCCCCTTTCAGTGCCCTCCATTCCTCCCCCATTTTGGTGCCCTCCACTCATTCCCCCACCCATTTCAGTGCTCCCAATTGGCCCCCCTTTTCTGTGCTCCCCCATTCTCCCCCATTTTCGTGCCTAATCTTTCTGCCCTCCCCCTTTTTGGTGCCCAACCTTTCTGTGCCCCCCCAACCCATGCGCCCCACTGCGGTGTGTCCCCCCCACCCCTGCCCCCATTTCGGGAAGCAGCCATGAGAGGCAGCCAGGGGACTTCCCCCCCCCCCCGCCGGGTGTCTCACCCTCCTAGTTGTGAGCCTGGAGGTCATGACCCCCCGGAGGCCGGAGAGCAGCAGTTCCCGCAGACAAGGTAAACAAGACGGAGCCCCATGGTTGTTGTGGCTGTGAAAGGGCTGATACCGGACGATTGCAGCCAGCAATAGCTTTTAAGGCCTGCGGCTTGTTGGAGCTATCTCAGGATGTTTGCATTTTGGAGCCTGACTCACAGCTCCGCTCGGCTTTTTCTCGGACATAGTTTGAAACGTTTGGACTTTTGGGTAGGTAACAAAGCCCGGAGCCCCATCGTTTCCTTGATGTGAAAAGGCCGACATGGGACGATTGCAGCCAGGCATGGCTTTTAAAGCATGCACCTTTCTTTTGGGAGCAATCTGCGGACGTTCGCATTTTGGAGCCTGGCTCTCGCCTCGTTTTTTTCTCGGACATAGTGTCAAACGTTTGGACTTTGTGGTACGTAAACAAGCCCAAAGCCCCATAGTTCTTGTGGCTGTGAAAAGCCTGAGATGGGACTATTGCAGCCAGCAATAGCTTTTAAGGCCTGCACCTTTGTTGTGGGAGCAATCTACGGACATTCGCATTTTGGAGCCTGGCCCTCGCCTCGGCTTTTTCTCAGACGTAGTGTGAAACGTTTGGACTTTTCGGTAGGTAAACAAGGCCAGAGCCCCATGGTTGTTGGGGCTGTGAAAGGGCTGACATGGGACCATTGCAGCCAGCAATAGATTTTAAGGCCTGCACCTTTGTTGTGGGAGCAATCTGCGGACCTTCGCATTTTGGAGCCGGGCTCTCGCCTCGGCTTTTTCTCAGACGTAGTGTGAAACGTTTGGACTTCTGGCTTAGTAAACGACCCCAAAGCCCCAAGTTGTTGGGGCTGTGAAAGGGCTGACATGAGACCATTTTAGCTAGCAATAGCTTTTAAGGCTTTCACCTTTGTTTTGGGAGCAATCTGCGGATGTTTGCCTGGCTCTCACCTCGGCATTTTCTCGGAGGTACTGTCAAACGTTTGGACTTTTTAGTAAGTAAACAAGCCCGGAGCCCCATGGTTGTTGGGGCTGTGAAAGGGCTGATATGGGAGGATTGCAGCCAGCAATAGCTTTTAAGGCCCGCACCTTTGTTGTGGGAGCAATCTGCGGATGTTCGCATTTTGGAGCCTGCATATCGCCTCGTTTTTTTTCTCGGACATACTGTCAAACGTTTGGACTTTGGGCTTGGTAAACGAGCCCAAAGCCCCATGGTTGTTGGGGCGGTGAAAGTTCTGACATGGGACCATTGCAGCCAGGAATAGCTTTTAAGGCCTGCACCTTTGTTGTGGGAGCAATCTGCGGACGTTCGCATTTTGGAGTCTGGCTCTCGCTTCGGCTTTTACTTGGACGTAGTGTGAAACGTTTGGACTTTTGGCTTGGTAAAAGAGCCCAAAGCCCCATGGTTGTTGGGTCTGTGAAAGGGCTGACATGGGACCATTGCAGCGAGCAATAGCTTTTAAGGCCTGCGTCTTCGTTGTGGAAGCAATCTGCGGACGTTCACATTTTGGAGCCTGGCTCTTGGCTCAGCTTTGTCATGGACATAGTGTGAAACGTTTGGACTTTTGGGTAGGTAAACAAACATGGAGCCCCATGGTTGTTGGGGCTGTGAAAGGGCTGATATGGGACGATTGCAGCCAGGAATCGCTTTTAAGGCCTGCACCTTTGTTGTGCCATTCGGTAGAGGCCGGTGGGATCCAGGCGGGCATCGGCCAATGGCAGCATGAGGGCGGGGCCACCGGCGCATCCCATTGGCTGCCCTGCTCCACCTTCACGCTTCACCCCCAGGCAGGGCCCAGCCCTTGCACCCCATTGGCCGCGTCAGCAGAGTCCACGCTCTGATTCTCTGCGGTGGGGGTCCGGGGGGGGCTGAGGGAGGCTGGGGGGGACGCAGGGAGGCCCGTCCTGGGGGGGACGACAGTGCAGTCAGGGGGGCCCACAACCCCCCTCCCAGATCCTCCAAGGGACCCCCCCAAACCCTGGGACCCCCCATGGCACCCTCAGGGCCCACTTGGGCCCCCTCAATAACCCCCCAAAATCCCCACGTCCCCCCCAGGCTCCCCCAAAAGCTCCCCCCCTCCCACTCAGGACCCCCAGGTACCTTCCCCTTCTCTTGGGACCCCCTTTAACACACACGCCCCCCCCCCAGAGACAACGCCCCAAACCCCCCTCCCCTCCCCCACCAAAGCCCTGGAACCTCCCACCTCGCAGAGCCCCCCCTCACCATTGGGTGCCTGGGGGGGGCCCATCGCGGGGGTGCGAGGGGGCCGGAGGGGCCTGTGAAGCCTTTCCCCGGAGGATGTCGATGACCTGGGGGGAGGCAGGAGTTAGCACGAGGGGAGGCAGCCCCCAAATCCCCCTCATGCACCCCAAAACCCCCCAGTGCCATCCCGCCAGTCCCCCCCCAGTGCACCCCCAGGTCCTTCCCCTTCTCTCCCCACGGTGTCGCCCCGCCCCCCCCCACCCCCCCAGTGTCCTCCACATCCCCTGTACCCCAAACCCCTCCACTGCACCCCAAACGCTTGCACCTCACTCCCACCCCCTGCACCCCAAAACCCCATTGCACCCCCCTGCACCATAACCCCCCACTGCACCCCCCCATCGCAACCCCCCTGCACCCCAAACCCCCCCATCGCACCCCACTCCCTGCACCCCAAACCCCCCATCGCAACCCCCCTGCACCCCTAACCCCCAATTGCACCCCCCCCTGCAGCTCAAACCCCCCATTGCACCCCACTGCACCCCAAACCCCCTTTGCACCCCACTCCCTGCACCCCAGCCCCCCCATCACACCCCAGACCCCCCCCCCCCCACCTGCCAGCTGCTGGCCATGGCCAGGGGGGTGTCATTGTGGTAGTTCTTGAGGGCGCAGTTGGCGCCACTGCGAAGGAGCAGCCGCAGGACCCCCCCAGGAGACCCCGGCCCGCGGCCGCGTGCAGCGCCGTGCACCCCACATATGACTGCACGTTCACGCTGGTGCTGCGCTGCTGGGACCCCCGTCCTCAGAGCCCCCCCGCAGCCCCCCCAGAGACCCCCAACTTCCCACAGCCCCCCGCAGCACCACCAGACCCCCCAACTTCCCACAGCCCCCCACTGCACCACCAGACCCCTCCCAACTTCCCACAGCCCCCCACTGCACCACCAGACCCCTCCCAACTTTCCAACTTCCCACAGCCCCCCACTGCACCACCAGACCCCTCCCAACTTCCCACAGCCCCCCACTGCACCACCAGACCCCTCCCAACTTCCCACAGACCCCCACTGCACCACCAGACCCCCCCCAACTTCCCACAGCCCCCTGCAGACCACCCAGACCCCCCCAATTTCTCACAGCCCCCCGCAGCACCCCCAGACCCCCCCAACTTCCCACAGCCCCCCGCAGCACCCCCCCAACTTCTCACAACCCCCCGCAGACCCCGCAGCCCACCCAATTTCCCACAGCTCCCCGCAGCACTCCCAGACCCCCCAATTTCCCACAGCGCCCCACAACCCCAATGCCCCCCGCAGCCCCCCCACACCGCCCCGCATCCCCCAGGCACCCCAAATGCCCCAACGCCACCCCCTAAGCCCCTCACCTGGATGAGCAGCTCGGCCATCTCCAGGCTCTTGCTCTCCACCACGTGCAGCAGCGGCAAGCGGCTGCTCTTGATGTCCTGGGGGAGCCCCGGGGGGGGTGAGAGGACCCCAAAATCCCCCTGACAGCTCCCCTGCCCCCTACAGGCCCTGCCTCCCCCAGGGCGCCCCCCCCAAAACTCCCCAGACTCCTCCAACCTCCCCACATCAGTGCAGCCCAGACCCCCCACCCTCAGCCCCTGAGCGCACCTCCTCTGCCCCTCCAAAAGCCCCCCCAGGACCCCATGAGCCCTCCACCCCACAGAGCTTCCCCCCCGGCTTTACCCAGCCCCCCATGACCCCCCAGCCCCACCACTGCGTCCACGTCAGGCCCGTGCTCCAGCAGCAGCAGGACGCTCTCGCGGGCGACCAAGCTCACGGCCATGTGCACTGGGGTCAGGCTTGGGGGGACAGGGAGGGGATGAGGGGAGGGGGGACCACGCCCTGAGCCCCCCACTGCGGGCCCGTGGGGGTTTAAGGCAGCACAGCCAGTTGGGACTGCCCCACTGGCCCCCGTTGTGGTGCACCCCCATTCTGGCCCCCCCATGCCTCCCCCATTTTGGTGCTCCCCTTTCTGTGCCCCCCCGTTACCCTCCCCCTTTCAGTGCCCTCCATTCCTCCCCCATTTTGGTGCCCTCCCCTCATTCCCCCACCCATTTCAGTGCTCCCAATTGGCCCCCCTTTTCTGTGCTCCCCCATTCTCCCCCATTTTCGTGCCTAATCTTTCTGCCCTCCCCCTTTTTGGTGCCCAACCTTTCTGTGCCCCCCCAACCCATGCGCCCCACTGCGGTGTGTGGTGTGTCCCCCCCCGCCCCCATTTCGGGAAGCAGCCATGAGAGGCAGCCAGGGGACTTCCCCCCCTCCCCGCCGGGTGTCTCACCCTCCTAGTTGTGAGCCTGGAGGTCATGACCCCCCGGAGGCCGGAGAGCAGCAGTTCCCCCAGACAAGGTAAACAAGACGGAGCCCCATGGTTGTTGTGGCTGTGAAAGGGCTGATATGGGACGATTGCAGCCAGCAATAGCTTTTAAGGCCTGCGTCTTCATTGTGGAAGCAATCTGCGGACGTTCACATTTTGGAGCCTGGCTCTTGGCTCGGCTTTGTCATGGACATAGTGTGAAACGTTTGGACTTCTGGGTAGGTAAAGAAGCCCGGAGCCCCATGGTTGTTGGGGCTGTGAAAGGGCTGATATGGGACGATTGCAGCCAGGAATCGCTTTTAAGGCCTGCACCTTTGTTGTGCCATTCAGTAGAGACCGGTGGGATCCAGGCGGGCGTCGGCCAATGGCAGCATGAGGGCGGGGCCACCGGCGCATCCCATTGGCTGCCCTGCGCCACCTTCACGCTTCACCCCCAGGCGGGGCCCAGCCCTTGCACCCCATTGGCCGCGTCAGCAGAGTCCACGCTCTGATTGTCTGCGGT
This sequence comes from Nyctibius grandis, assembly GCF_013368605.1. Taxonomy (NCBI): domain Eukaryota; kingdom Metazoa; phylum Chordata; class Aves; order Nyctibiiformes; family Nyctibiidae; genus Nyctibius; species Nyctibius grandis. The sequence continues at coordinate 10,902 of NW_027167470.1, forward strand.
GGGGGTCTGGGGGGGGCTGAGGGAGGCTGGGGGGGACGCAGGGAGGCCCGTCCTGGGGGGGACGACAGTGCAGTCAGGGGGGCCCCCAACCCCCCCCCCCGGATCCTCCAAGGGACCCCCCAAACCCTGGGACCCCCCATGGGACCCTCAGGGCCCACTTGGGCACCCTCAATACCCCCCCAAAAATCTCCACGTCCCCCCCAGTCTCCCCCAAAAGCTCCCCCCTCCCACTCAGGACCCCCAGGTACCTTCCCCTTCTCTTGGGACCCCCTTTAACACACACGCCCCCCCCCCAGAGACAACGCCCCAAACCCCCCTCCCCCCCCCCCACCAAAGCCCTGGAACCTCCCACCTCGCAGAGCCCCCCTCACCATTGGGTGCCTGGGGGGAGGCCCACTGGAGGGTGGGAGGGGGCCGGAGGGGGCTGTGAAGCCTTTCCCCGGAGGATGTCGATGACCTGGGGGGAGGCAGGAGTTAGCACGAGGGGAGGCAGCCCCCAAATCCCCCTCACACACCCCAAAACCCCCCCAGTGCCATCCCGCCAACCCCCACAGTGCGCCCCCAGGTCCTTCCCCTTCTCTCCCCACGGTGTCGCCCCGCCCTCCCCCACCCCCCCAGTGTCCTCCACATCCCCCGTACCGCAAACCCCTCCACTGCACCCCAAACGCTTGCACCTCACTCCCACCCCCTGCACCCCAAACCCCCCATTGCACCCCCCTGCACCATAACCCCCCACTGCACCCCCCCATCGCAACCCCCCCGCAACCCAAACCCCCCCATCGCACCCCACTCCCTGCACCCCAAACCCCCCATCGCAACCCCCCTGCACCCCAAACCCCCCCTCTCACCCCACTCCCTGCACCCCAAACCCCCCATTGCACCCCGCTGCACCCCAAACCCCCATTGCACCCCACTCCCTGCACCCCAGCCCCCCCATCACACCCCAGAACCCCCCCCCCCACCTGCCAGCTGCTGGCCACGGCCAGGGGGGTGTCATTGTGGTAGTTCTTGAGGGCGCAGTTGGCGCCACTGCGAAGGAGCAGCCGCAGGACCCCCCCCAGGAGACCCCGGCCCGCGGCCGCGTGCAGCGCCGTGCACCCCACATATGACTGCACGTTCACGCTGGTGCTGCGCTGCTGGGACCCCCGTCCTCAGAGCCCCCCGCAGCCCCCCCACAGACCCCCAGATTCCCACAGCCCCCTGCAGCACCACCAGACCCCCCAACTTCCCACAGCCCCCCGCAGCACCCCCAGACCCCCCAACTTCCCACAGCCCCCCACTGCACCACCAGACCCCCCCCCCAACTTCCCACAGCCCCCTGTAGCCCCCCCAGACTCCCCAATTTCCCACAGCCCCCCGCAGCACCCGTGGACCCCCCCAAATTCCCACAGCCCCCGGCAGCACCCGCAGACCCCCCCAATTTCTCACAGCCCCCCGCAGCACCCGCAGACCCCCCCAATTTCTCACAGCCCCCCGCAGCACCCGCAGACCCCCCCCCAACTTCTCACAACACCCCGCAGACCCCGCAGCCCACCCAATTTCCCACAGCTCCCCGCAGCACTCCCAGACCCCCCCAATTTCCCACAGCGCCCCACAACCCCAATGCCCCCCGCAGCCCCCCCACACCGCCCCGCATCCCCCAGGCACCCCAAATGCCCCAACGCCACCCCCTAAGCCCCTCACCTGGATGAGCAGCTCGGCCATCTCCAGGCTCTTGCTCTCCACCACGTGCAGCAGCGGCAAGCGGCTGCTCTTGATGTCCTGGGGGACCCCGGGGGGGGTGAGAGGACCCCAAAATCCCCCTGACAGCTCCCCTGCCCCCTACAGGCCCTGCCTCCCCCAGGGCGCCTACCCAAAAACCCCCAGACTCCTCCAACCTCTCCACATCAGTTCAGCCCGGATCCTCCCCTCCCCTCAGCCCCTGAGCGCCCCTCCTCTGCCCCTCCAAAAGCCCCCCCAGGACCCCATGAGCCCTCCACCTCACAGAGCTGCCCCCTGGCTTTACCCAGCCCCCCATGACCCCCCAGCCCCACCACTGCGTCCATGTCTGGCCCGTGCTCCAGCAGCAGCAGGACGCTCTCGCGGGCGACCAAGCTCACGGCCATGTGCACTGGGGTCAGGCTTGGGGGGACAGGGAGGGGATGAGGGGGCAGGGGGAGCCACACCCTGAGCCCCCCACCGCGGGCCCGTGGGGGTTTAAGGCAGCACAGCCAGTTGGGACTGCCCCACTGGCCCCCGTTGTGGTGCACCCCCATTCTGGCCCCCCCATGCCTCCCCCATTTTGGTGCTCCCCTTTCTGTGCCCCCCCGTTACCCTCCCCCTTTCAGTGCCCTCCATTCCTCCCCCATTTTGGTGCCCTCCCCTCATTCCCCCACCCATTTCAGTGCTCCCAATTGGCCCCCCTTTTCTATGCTCCCCCATTCTCCCCCATTTTCGTGCCTAATCTTTCTGCCCTCCCCCTTTTTGGTGCCCAACCTTTCTGTGCCCCCCCAACCCATGCGCCCCACTGCGGTGTGTCCCCCCCACCCCCGCCCCCATTTCGGGAAGCAGCCATGAGAGGCAGCCAGGGGACTTCCCCCCCTCCCCGCCGGGTGTCTCACCCTCCTAGTTGTGAGCCTGGAGGTCATGACCCCCCGGAGGCCGGAGAGCAGCAGTTCCCGCAGACAAGGTAAACAAGACGGAGCCCCATGGTTGTTGTGGCTGTGAAAGGGCTGATACCGGACGATTGCAGCCAGCAATAGCTTTTAAGGCCTGCGGCTTGTTGGAGCTATCTCGGGATGTTTGCATTTTGGAGCCTGACTCACAGCTCGGCTCGGCTTTTTCTCGGAAATAGTGTGAAACGTTTGGACTTTTGGGTAGGTAACAAAGCCCGGAGCCCCATCGTTTCCTTGATGTGAAAAGGCCGACATGGGACGATTGCAGCCAGGCATGGCTTTTAAAGCATGCACCTTTCTTTTGGGAGCAATCTGCGGACGTTCGCATTTTGGAGCCTGGCTCTCGCCTCGGCTTTTTCTCGGACATAGTGTGAAACGTTTGGACTTTTGGGTAGGTAAACAAGGCCGGAGCCCCATGGTTGTTGGGGCTGTGAAAGGGCTGATATGGGACGATTGCAGCCAGCAATAGCTTTTAAGGCCTGCACCTTTGTTGTGGAAGCAATCTGCAGACGTTCGCATTTTGGAGCCTGGCTCTCGGCTCGGCTTTTAAATGGACATCGTGTGAAACGTTTGGACATTTGTTTAGGTAAAGAAGGCCGGAGCTCCATGGTTGTTGGGGCTGTGAAAGGGTTGACATGGGATGATTTGCAGCCAGGAATAGCTTTTCAGGCCTGTACCTTTGTTGTGGGAACAATGTGCGGACCTTGGCGTTTTGGAGCCTGGCTCTCGCCTCGTTTTTTTCTCGGACATAGTGTCAAACGTTTGGACTTTGTGGTACGTAAACAAGCCCAAAGCCCCATAGTTCTTGTGGCTGTGAAAAGCCTGACATGACAGCATTGCAGCCAGCAATAGCTTTTAAGGCCTGCACCTTTGTTGTGGGAGCAATCTACGGACATTCGCATTTTGGAGCCTGGCCCTCGCCTCGGATTTTTCTCGGAGGTACTGTCAAACGTTTGGACTTTTTAGTACGTAAACAAGCCCGGAGCCCCATGGTTGTTGGGGCTGTGAAAGGGCTGATATGGGAGGATTGCAGCCAGCAATAGCTTTTAAGGCCCGCACCTTTGTTGTGGGAGCAATCTGCGGATGTTCGCATTTTGGAGCCTGCATATCGCCTCGTTTTTTTTCTCGGACATACTGTCAAACGTTTGGACTTTGGGCTTGGTAAACGAGCCCAAAGCCCCATGGTTGTTGGGGCTGTGAAAGGGCTGACATGGGACCATTGCAGCCAGGAATAGCTTTTAAGGCCTGCACCTTTGTTGTGGGAGCAATCTGCGGACGTTCGCATTTTGGAGTCTGGCTCTCGCTTCGGCTTTTCTCGGATGTAATGTGAAACATTTGGACTTTTGGGTAGGTAACCAAGCCCGGAGCCCCATGGTTGTTGGGGCTGTGAAAGGGCTGACATGGGACCATTGCAGCCAGCAATAGCTTTTAAGGCCTGCACCTTTGTTGTGGGAGCAATCTGCGGACCTTCGCATTTTGGAGCCTGGCTCTCGCCTCGGCTTTTTCTCGGACGTAGTGTGAAACGTTTGGACTTTTGGCTTGGTAAAAGAGCCCAAAGCCCCATGGTTGTTGGGTCTGTGAAAGGGCTGACATGGGACCATTGCAGCGAGCAATAGCTTTTAAGGCCTGCGTCTTCGTTGTGGAAGCAATCTGCGGACGTTCACATTTTGGAGCCTGGCTCTTGGCTCGGCTTTGTCATGGACATAGTGTGAAACGTTTGGACTTTTGGGTAGGTAAACAAACATGGAGCCCCATGGTTGTTGGGGCTGTGAAAGGGCTGATATGGGACGATTGCAGCCAGGAATCGCTTTTAAGGCCTGCACCTTTGTTGTGCCATTCGGTAGAGGCCGGTGGGATCCAGGCGGGCATCGGCCAATGGCAGCATGAGGGCGGGGCCACCGGCGCATCCCATTGGCTGCCCTGCTCCACCTTCACGCTTCACCCCCAGGCAGGGCCCAGCCCTTGCACCCCATTGGCCGCGTCAGCAGAGTCCACGCTCTGATTCTCTGCGGTGGGGGTCCGGGGGGGGCTGAGGGAGGCTGGGGGGGACGCAGGGAGGCCCGTCCTGGGGGGGACGACAGTGCAGTCAGGGGGGCCCACAACCCCCCTCCCAGATCCTCCAAGGGACGGCCCAAACCCTGGGACCCCCCATGGCACCCTCAGGGCCCACTTGGGCCCCCTCAATAACCCCCCAAAATCCCCACGTCCCCCCCAGGCTCCCCCAAAAGCTCCCCCCTCCCACTCAGGACCCCCAGGTACCTTCCCCTTCTCTTGGGACCCCCTTTAACACACCCGCCCCCCCCCCCAGAGACAACGCCCCAAACCCCCCTCCCCTCCCCCACCAAAGCCCTGGAACCTCCCACCTCGCAGAGCCCCCCCTCACCATTGGGTGCCTGGGGGGGGCCCATCGCGGGGGTGCGAGGGGGCCGGAGGGGCCTGTGAAGCCTTTCCCCGGAGGATGTCGATGACCTGGGGGGAGGCAGGAGTTAGCACGAGGGGAGGCAGCCCCCAAATCCCCCTCATGCACCCCAAAACCCCCCAGTGCCATCCCGTCAGCCCCCCCAGTGCACCCCCAGGTCCTTCCCCTTCTCTCCCCACAGTGTGTCCCCCCCCCCCAGTGTCCTCCACATCCCCTTGTACCCCAAACCCCTCCACTGCACCCCAAACCCTGGCACCCCACTCCCACCCCCTGCACCCCAAAACCCCATTGCACCCCCCTGCACCATAACCCCCCACTGCACCCCCCCATCGCAACCCCCCTGCACCCCAAACCCCCCCATCGCACCCCACTCCCTGCACCCCAAACCCCCCATCGCAACCCCCCTGCACCCCTAACCCCAATTGCACCCCCCCCTGCAGCTCAAACCCCCCATTGCACCCCACTGCACCCCAAACCCCCTTTGCACCCCACTCCCTGCACCCCAGCCCCCCCATCACACCCCAGAACCCCCCCCCCCCACCTGCCAGCTGCTGGCCATGGCCAGGGGGGTGTCATTGTGGTAGTTCTTGAGGGCGCAGTTGGCGCCACTGCGAAGGAGCAGCCGCAGGACCCCCCCAGGAGACCCCGGCCCGCGGCCGCGTGCAGCGCCGTGCACCCCACATATGACTGCACGTTCACGCTGGTGCTGCGCTGCTGGGACCCCCGTCCTCAGAGCCCCCGCAGCCCCCCCACAGACCCCCAACTTCCCACAGCCCCCCGCAGCACCACCAGACCCCCCAACTTCCCACAGCCCCCCACTGCACCACCAGACCCCTCCCAACTTCCCACAGCCCCCCACTGCACCACCAGACCCCTCCCAACTTTCCAACTTCCCACAGCCCCCCACTGCACCACCAGACCCCTCCCAACTTCCCACAGCCCCCCACTGCACCACCAGACCCCTCCCAACTTCCCACAGACCCCCACTGCACCACCAGAACCCCCCCAACTTCCCACAGCCCCCGGCAGCACCCGCAGACCCCCCCAATTTCTCACAGCCCCCCGCAGCACCCGCAGACCCCCCCAATTTCTCACAGCCCCCCGCAGCACCCCCAGACCCCCCCCCAACTTCTCACAACACCCCGCAGACCCCGCAGCCCACCCAATTTCCCACAGCTCCCCGCAGCACTCCCAGACCCCCCAATTTCCCACAGCGCCCCACAACCCCAATGCCCCCCGCAGCCCCCCACACCGCCCCACATCCCCCAGGCACCCCAAATGCCCCAACGCCCCCCCCTAAGCCCCTCACCTGGATGAGCAGCTCGGCCATCTCCAGGCTCTTGCTCTCCACCACGTGCAGCAGCGGCAAGCGGCTGCTCTTGATGTCCTGGGGGAGCCCCGGGGGGGGTGAGAGGACCCCAAAATCCCCCTGACAGCTCCCCTGCCCCCTACAGGCCCTGCCTCCCCCAGGGCGCCCCCCCCAAAACTCCCCAGACTCCTCCAACCTCCCCACATCAGTGCAGCCCAGACCCCCCCACCCTCAGCCCCTGAGCGCCACTCCTCTGCCCCTCCAAAAGCCCCCCCAGGACCCCATGAGCCCCCCACCCCACAGAGCTCCCCCCCCGGGCTTTACCCAGCCCCCCAGGACCCCCCAGCCCCACCACTGCGTCCATGTCGGCCCCATGCTCCAGCAGCAGCAGGACGCTCTCGCGGGCGCCCGAGCTCACGGCCACGTGCGGAGGGGGTCAGGCCTGGGGGGACAGGGAGGGGATTGGGGGGGGGCCGCCCCCTGAGCCCCCCACCGCGGGCCCGTGGGGGTTTAAGGCAGCACAGCCAGTTGGGACTGCCCCACTGGCCCCCGTTGTGGTGCACCCCCATTCTGGCCTCCCCATATTCCCCCCCCATTTTGGTGCTCCCCTTTCTGTGCCCCTCCGTTACCCTCCCCCTTTCAGTGCCCTCCATTCCTCCCCCATTTTGGTGCCCTCCCCTCATTCCCCCACCCATTTCAGTGCTCCCAATTGGCCCCCCCTTTCTGTGCTCCCCCATTCTCCCCCATTTTCGTGCCTAATCTTTCTGCCCTCCCCCTTTTTGGTGCCCAACCTTTCTGTGCCCCCCCAACCCATGCGCCCCACTGCGGTGTGTGGTGTGTCCCCCCGCCCCCATTTCGGGAAGCAGCCATGAGAGGCAGCCAGGGGACTTCCCCCCCTCCCCGCCGGGTGTCTCACCCTCCTAGTTGTGAGCCTGGAGGTCATGACCCCCCGGAGGCCGGAGAGCAGCAGTTCCCCCAGACAAGGTAAACAAGACGGAGCCCCATGGTTGTTGTGGCTGTGAAAGGGCTGATATGGGACGATTGCAGCCAGCAATAGTTGTAAGGCCTGCGTCTTCATTGTGGGAGCAATCTGCGGACGTTCACATTTTGGAGCCTGGCTCTTGGCTCGGCTTTTTCTTGGACATAGTGTGAAACGTTTGGACTTCTGGGTAGGTAAAGAAGCCCGGAGCCCCATGGTTGTTGGGGCTGTGAAAGGGCTGATATGGGACGATTGCAGCCAGGAATCGCTTTTAAGGCCTGCACCTTTGTTGTGCCATTCAGTAGAGACCGGTGGGATCCAGGCGGGCGTCGGCCAATGGCAGCATGAGGGCGGGGCCACCGGCGCATCCCATTGGCTGCCCTGCGCCACCTTCACGCTTCACCCCCAGGCGGGGCCCAGCCCTTGCACCCCATTGGCCGTGTCAGCAGAGTCCACGCTCTGATTGTCTGCGGTGGGGGTCTGGGGGGGGCTGAGGGAGGCTGGGGGGGACGCAGGGAGGCCCGTCCTGGGGGGGACGACAGTGCAGTCAGGGGGGCCCCCAAACCCCCCCCCCCGGATCCTCCAAGGGACCCCCCAAACCCTGGGACCCCCCATGGGACCCTCAGGGCCCACTTGGGCACCCTCAATACCCCCCCAAAAATCTCCACGTCCCCCCCAGTCCTCCCCAAAAGCTCCCCCCTCCCACTCAGGACCCCCAGGTACCTTCCCCTTCTCTTGGGACCCCCTTTAACACACACGCCCCCCCCCCAGAGACAACGCCCCAAACCCCCCTCCCCCCCCCCACCAAAGCCCTGGAACCTCCCACCTCGCAGAGCCCCCCTCACCATTGGGTGCCTGGGGGGGGCCCATCGCAGGGGTGGGAGGGGGCCGGAGGGGGCTGTGAAGCCTTTCCCCGGAGGATGTCGATGACCTGGGGGGAGGCAGGAGTTAGCACGAGGGGAGGCAGCCCCCAAATCCCCCTCATGCACCCCAAAACCCCCCAGTGCCATCCCGCCAGTCCCCCCCCAGTGCACCCCCAGGTCCTTCCCCTTCTCTCCCCACGGTGTCGCCCCGCCCCCCCCCACCCCCCCAGTGTCCTCCACATCCCCCGTACCGCAAACCCCTCCACTGCACCCCAAACGCTTGCACCTCACTCCCACCCCCTGCACCCCAAACCCCCCATTGCACCCCCCTGCACCATAACCCCCCACTGCACCCCCCCATCGCAACCCCCCCGCAACCCAAACCCCCCCATCGCACCCCACTCCCTGCACCCCAAACCCCCATCGCAACCCCCCTGCACCCCAAACCCCCCTCTCACCCCACTCCCTGCACCCCAAACCCCCCATTGCACCCCGCTGCACCCCAACCCCCCATTGCACCCCACTCCCTGCACCCCAGCCCCCCCATCACACCCCAGACCCCCCCCCCCCACCTGCCAGCTGCTGGCCACGGCCAGGGGGGTGTCATTGTGGTAGTTCTTGAGGGCGCAGTTGGCGCCACTGCGAAGGAGCAGCCGCAGGACCCCCCCCAGGAGACCCCGGCCCGCGGCCGCGTGCAGCGCCGTGCACCCCACATATGACTGCGCGTTCACGCTGGTGCTGCGCTGCTGGGACCCCCGTCCTCAGAGTCCCCCGCAGCCCCCCCACAGACCCCCAGATTCCCACAGCCCCCTGCAGCACCACCAGACCCCCCAACTTCCCACAGCCCCCCACTGCACCACCAGACCCCTCCCAACTTCCCACAGCCCCCCACTGCACCACCAGAACCCCCCCAACTTCCCACAGCCCCCTGCAGCCCCCCAGACCTCCCCAATATCTCACAGCCCCCCGCAGCACCCGTGGACCCCCCCAAATTCCCACAGCCCCCGGCAGCACCCGCAGACCCCCCCCAATTTCTCACAGCCCCCCGCAGCACCCGCAGACCCCCCCAATTTCTCACAGCCCCCCGCAGCACCCGCAGACCCCCCCCCAACTTCTCACAACACCCCGCAGACCCCGCAGCCCACCCAATTTCCCACAGCTCCCCGCAGCACTCCCAGACCCCCCCAATTTCCCACAGCGCCCCACAACCCCAATGCCCCCCCGCAGCCCCCCCACACCGCCCCGCATCCCCCAGGCACCCCAAATGCCCCAACGCCACCCCCTAAGCCCCTCACCTGGATGAGCAGCTCGGCCATCTCCAGGCTCTTGCTCTCCACCACGTGCAGCAGCGGCAAGCGGCTGCTCTTGATGTCCTGGGGGACCCCGGGGGGGGTGAGAGGACCCCAAAATCCCCCTGACAGCTCCCTGCCCCCTACAGGCCCTGCCTCCCCCAGGGCGCCTACCCAAAAACCCCCAGACTCCTCCAACCTCTCCACATCAGTTCAGCCCGGATCCCCCCCTCCCCTCAGCCCCTGAGCGCCCCTCCTCTGCCCCTCCAAAAGCCCCCCAGGACCCCATGAGCCCTCCACCTCACAGAGCTGCCCCCTGGCTTTACCCAGCCCCCCATGACCCCCAGCCCCACCACTGCGTCCATGTCTGGCCCGTGCTCCAGCAGCAGCAGGACGCTCTCGCGGGCGACCAAGCTCACGGCCATGTGCACTGGGGTCAGGCTTGGGGGGACAGGGAGGGGATGAGGGGGCAGGGGGAGCCACACCCTGAGCCCCCCACCGCGGGCCCGTGGGGGTTTAAGGCAGCACAGCCAGTTGGGACTGCCCCACTGGCCCCCGT
>NW_027167470.1:21473-40900 GCF_013368605.1 Nyctibius grandis
TGCTCCCACAACAAAGGTGCAGGCCTTAAAAGCTATTGCTGGCTGCAATCGTCCCATATCAGCCCTTTCACAGCCCCAACAACCATGGGGCTCCAGCCTTGTTTACCTACCCAAAAGTCCAAACGTTTCCCACTAGGTCCGAGAAAAAAACCGAGCCTAGAACCATGCTCCAAAATGCGAACGTCCGCAGATTGCTCCCACAACAAAGGTGCAGGCCTTAAAAGCTATTGCTGGCTGCAATCGTCCCATATCAGCCCTTTCACAGCCCCAACAACCATGGGGCTCCAGCCTTGTTTACCTACCCAAAAGTCCAAACGTTTCCCACTAGGTCCGAGAAAAAGCCGAGCAGAGAGCCAGGCTCCAAAATGCGAACGTCCGCAGATTGCTCCCACAACAAAGGTGCAGGCCTTAAAAGCTGTTGCTGGCTGCAATCGTCCCATATCAGCCCTTTCACAGCCCCAACAACCATGGGGCTCCGGCCTTGTTTACCTACCCAAAAGTCCAAACGTTTCCCACTAGGTCCGAGAAAAAAACCGAGCCTAGAACCAGGCTCCAAAATGCGAACGTCCGCAGATTGCTCCCACAACAAAGGTGCAGGCCTTAAAAGCTATTGCTGGCTGCAATCGTCCCATATCAGCCCTTTCACAGCCCCACATCCATGGGGCTCCGGCCTTGTTTACCTACCCAAAAGTCCAAACGTTTCACACTACCTAAATAAAAGCCGAGCCGAGAACCAGGCTCCAAAATGCGAACGTCCGCAGATTGCTCCCACAACAAAGGTGCAGGCCTTAAAAGCTATTGCTGGCTAGCAATCGTCCCATATCAGCCCTTTCACAGACCCAACAATCATGGGGCTCCGGCCTTTTTACCTACCCAAAAGTCCAAACGTTTCACTAGGTCCGAGAAAAAAACGAGCCTAGAACCAGGCTCCAAAATGCGAACGTCCGCAGATTGCTCCCACAACAAAGGTGCAGGCCTTAAAAGCTGTTGCTGGCTGCAGTCGTCCCATATCAGCCCTTTCACAGCCCCAACAATCATGGGGCTCCGGCCTTGTTTACCTACCCAAAAGTCCAAACGTTTCCCACTATGTCCGAGAAAAAAACCGAGCCTAGAACCATGCTCCAAAATGCGAACGTCCGCAGATTGCTCCCACAACAAAGGTGCAGGCCTTAAAAGCTATTGCTGGCTGCAATCGTCCCATATCAGCCCTTTCACAGCCCCAACAACCATGGGGCTTCAGCCTTGTTTACCTACCCAAAAGTCCAAACTGTTTCCCACTAGGTCCGAGAAAAAAGCCGAGCTGAGAGCCAGGCTCCAAAATGCGAACGTCCGCAGATTGCTCCCACAACAAAGGTGCAGGCCTTAAAAGCATGTTGCTGGATGCAATCGTCCCATATCAGCCCTTTCACAGCCCCAACAACCATGGGGCTCCAGCCTTGTTTACCTACCCAAAAGTCCAAATGTTTCTCACTACCTAAAATAAAAGCCGAGCCGAGAACCAGGCTCCAAAATGCGAACGTCCGCAGATTGCTCCCACAACAAAGGTGCAGGCCTTAAAAGCTATTGCTGGCTGCAATCGTCGCATGTCAGCCCTTTCACAGCCCCAACAACCATGGGGCTCCGGCCTTGTTTACCTACCCAAAAGTCCAAACGTTTCCCACTAGGTCCGAGAAAAAACCGAGCCTAGAACCAGGCTCCAAAATGCGAAACGTCCGCAGATTGCTCCCACAACAAAGGTGCAGGCCTTAAAAGCTATTGCTGGCTGCAGTCGTCCCATATCAGCCCTTTCACAGCCCCAACAACCATGGGGCTTCAGCCTTGTTTACCTACCCAAAAGTCCAAACGTTTCCCACTAGGTCCGAAGAAAAAGCCGAGCAGAGAGCCAGGCTCCAAAATGCGAACGTCCGCAGATTGCTCCCACAACAAAGGTGCAGGCCTTAAAAGCTATTGCTGGCTGCAATCGTCCCATATCAGCCCTTTCACAGCCCCAACAACCATGGGGCTCCAGCCTTGTTTACCTACCCAAAAGTCCAAACGTTTCACACTAGTCCGAGAAAAAAAGCCGAGCCTAGAACCAGGCTCCAAAATGCGAACGTCCGCAGATTGCTCCCACAACAAAGGTGCAGGCCTTAAAAGCTATTGCTGGCTGCAATCGTCCCATATCAGCCCTTTCACAGCCCCAACAACCATGGGGCTCCGGCCTTGTTTACCTACCCAAAAGTCCAAACGTTTCCCACTATGTCCGAGAAAAAAGCCGAGCCGAGAACCAGGCTCCAAAATGCGAACGTCCGCAGATTGCTCCCACAACAAAGGTGCAGGCCTTAAAAGCTATTGCTGGCTGCAATCGTCCCATATCAGCCCTTTCACAGCCCCAACAACCATGGGGCTCCAGGCCTTGTTTACCTACCCAAAAGTCCAAACGTTTCCCACTAGGTCCGAGAAAAAAGCCGAGCCTAGAACCAGGCTCCAAAATGCGAACGTCCGCAGATTGCTCCCACAACAAAGGTGCAGGCCTTAAAAGCTATTGCTGGCTGCAATCGTCCCATATCAGCCCTTTCACAGCCCCAACAACCATGGGGCTCCGGCCTTGTTTACCTACCCAAAAGTCCAAACGTTTCCCACTACCTAGAATAAAAGCCGAGCCGAGAACCAGGCTCCAAAATGCGAACGTCCGCAGATTGCTCCCACAACAAAGGTGCAGGCCTTAAAAGCTATTGCTGGCTGCAATCGTCCATATCAGCCCTTTCACAGCCCCAACAACCATGGGGCTCCAGCCTTGTTTACCTACCCAAAAGTCCAAACGTTTCCCACTAGGTCCGAGAAAAAAGCCGAGCCTAGAACCAGGCTCCAAAATGCGAACGTCCGCAGATTGCTCCCACAACAAAGGTGCAGGCCTTAAAAGCTATTGCTGGCTGCAATCGTCCCATATCAGCCCTTTCACAGCCCCAACAACCATGGGGCTCCAGCCTTGTTTACCTACCCAAAAGTCCAAACGTTTCACACTACCTAAAATAAAAGCCGAGCCGAGAACCAGGCTCCAAAATGCGAACGTCCGCAGATTGCTCCCACAACAAAGGTGCAGGCCTTAAAAGCTATTGCTGGCTGCAATCGTCCCATATCAGCCCTTTCACAGCCCCAACAACCATGGGGCTCCAGCCTTGTTTACCTACCCAAAAGTCCAAACGTTTCACACTAGGTCCGAGAAAAAAGCCGAGCCTAGAACCAGGCTCCAAAATGCGAACGTCCGCAGATTGCTCCCACAACAAAGGTGCAGGCCTTAAAAGCTATTGCTGGCTGCAATCGTCCATATCAGCCCTTTCACAGCCCCAACAACCATGGGGCTCCAGCCTTGTTTACCTACCCAAAAGTCCAAACGTTTCACACTACCTAAAATAAAAGCCGAGCCGAGAACCAGGCTCCAAAATGCGAACGTCCGCAGATTGCTCCCACAACAAAGGTGCAGGCCTTAAAAGCTATTGCTGGCTGCAATCGTCCCATATCAGCCCTTTCACAGCCCAACAACCATGGGGCTCCGGCCTTGTTTACCTACCCAAAAGTCCAAACGTTTCCACTAGGTCCGAGAAAAAGCCGAGCCGAGAACCAGGCTCCAAAATGCGAACGTCCGCAGATTGCTCCCACAACAAAGGTGCAGGCCTTAAAAGCTATTGCTGGCTGCAATCGTCGCATGTCAGCCCTTTCACAGCCCCAACAACCATGGGGCTCCAGGCCTTGTTTACCTACCAAAAGTCCAAACGTTTCACTACGTCCGAGAAAAAAGCCGAGCCTGAGAACCAGGCTCCAAAATGCGAACGTCCGCAGATTGCTCCCACAACAAAGGTGCAGGCCTTAAAAGCTGTTGCTGGCTGCAATCGTCCCATATCAGCCCTTTCACAGCCCCAACAAGCATGGGGCTCCGGCCTTGTTTACCTACCCAAAAGTCCAAACGTTTCACACTACGTCCGAGAAAAAGCCGAGCTAGAGACCAGGCTCCAAAATGCGAACGTCCGCAGATTGCTCCCACAACAAAGGTGCAGGCCTTAAAAGCTATTGCTGGCTGCAATCGTCCCATATCAGCCCTTTCACAGCCCCAACAACCATGGGGCTCCAGCCTTGTTTACCTACCCAAAAGTCCAAACGTTTCACACTAGTCCGAGAAATAAAGCCGAGCCGAGAACCAGGCTCCAAAATGCGAACGTCCGCAGATTGCTCCCACAACAAAGGTGCAGGCCTTAAAAGCTATTGCTGGCTGCAATCGTCCCATATCAGCCCTTTCACAGCCCCAACAACCATGGGGCTCCAGCCTTGTTTACCTACCCAAAAGTCCAAACGTTTCCCACTAGGTCCGAGAAAAAACCGAGCCTAGAACCATGCTCCAAAATGCGAACGTCCGCAGATTGCTCCCACAACAAAGGTGCAGGCCTTAAAAGCTATTGCTGGCTGCAATCGTCCCATATCAGCCCTTTCACAGCCCCAACAACCATGGGGCTCCGGCCTTGTTTACCTACCCAAAAGTCCAAACGTTTCACACTACCTAAAATAAAAGCCGAGCCGAGAACCAGGCTCCAAAATGCGAACGTCCGCAGATTGCTCCCACAACAAAGGTGCAGGCCTTAAAAGCTACTGCTGGCTGCAATCGTCCCATGTCAGCCCTTTCACAGCCCCACAACAACCATGGGGCTCCAGGCTCCTTTACCTATCCAAAAGTCCAAATGTTTCACTTTACGTCCGAGAAAAACCCGAGCTGAGAGCCAGGCTCCACAATGCGAACGTCCGCAGATAGCTCCCATATCAAAGGGTGCAGGCCTTAAAAGCTGTTGCTGGCTGCAATCATCCCATATCAGCCCTTTCACAGCCTCCAATAGAGAAGAGTACAGAGCACAGAGTTCCCCCTATCCCCAGCAAGCTTTCCCATTTAGAGAGAGCCTGACATTAATATTATGCAATACAGCTGTGTTCCGGCCTGGGGCGGCCTGGGTTTAACTGCTAATGGACTTAATTACCATTCCACAGCTGGCTACATACTAAAACGAAGTAGAACACAAAATGATTCTATAAATTTTATCCCCACAAAAACAGGACACCCCCAAAAATTAACAAAGTAAAACACCATAACCTTGTACCTTTTATTTTCCTGTTGGAGCTCATCCCCACCTCAGCATATTGTCTTGTCACAGCATGAAGTGCAGACCATGTGTGTCCCAATGACATTTGTGTGTGATGTACACTTGTTCACAAATAGTGCAGATGTGTAAGATGGGTATCCTTGTTGTGCTTTTAATAATCATAACTCAATTGCACTGACCGACGCATCTGCATGGAAATGACTTAGCTTATAAACGTAGCATCTCCTTGTAAAAAAGAACTTGCCAAAAACTGAAAAAAACTATGATTCAGAGCTCCGAACCATGACAGAACACTTAAGACGAAGAGCAGCAACACTGCCGAACCGGCACCCCAAACCCCCCAGGACCGAAAGCCCCCGCGGGAGCCGGGCCCAGCTGCTCCGGGAGCACAGCCCTGCCCGCCCCCACGACCTCCCCCGGCGGCAGCAGCCAGGGCTCTTCCTCCCCCCCCTCCGCGTGCAGGGACCGAGACCCACCCGGCACTGCCGGAGCCGCCCCGGGCCGCCGCTACCCGACCCGCGCCGGCAGCGGCAGAGCCTGCCTGGCCCCAACACCTGGCATCTGAGAGCCGGACGGGGCTGTCCCTGCTCCCCCCGACCCGGAAACAGGCCCGGCCCCAAAACCCCCCCGACGAGCCCGGGGCAGCGTTCGGCCCGGGGCCGCTTCCGCCCCCCGCCCAAGGAGCGCAGAGCTCGAACCCGCCCGCGACAGCCCCGACCGGGGGATCCCCCCCTCCCAGACCCGCCGTGCCCACGGCCCCTCACCTGCCCCGGCGCGGCGCCGGCGCCACCGCGGCGGGAACCTGACGGAACCTCGGACCGCCCGCCCTGCGCGCCGCCGCTCTTGTGCGCCGGCGCAGGCGCCGCGCAGGGATCCACTCCCGCCCCCCCCGCGCAGATCGCTCCCGCAACAAACAGACGCGGGCTGGAACTGCCCTGCCTGGCACACATACTCATTGCCCTGATACGTAATCCGCTCCCTCAGCTGGCCCAAAGGGGGCTGCTCCCGGGCAGCCTGCTCCCCCACACTGCCTTTACAACCCCTCCCGGCAATTCCCACCTTTGTTCCCTCCTCCCAGTGTTCCCCAGCCCTGGGGCCTCAACTTACCTTTCATAGAACCAGGAGTCCAAATCCATCCTCAGCAAAACCTACATTGGCTATCCGGGTCCTTTCTGCAGTCGCCACATTCCTCAACATTATCTGCAAAAAAAAAAAAAACAACAAACCAACAGTGCCAGCTGGAAGCTTCACACTGGCCGATACTAAACTCTTCTGCTGCAAAACCCTCCTCAGAAGCGCTGTGGTGTTCTGCTCACCTGTTCGTCCCAGAGTCGGACACTGAGGCCGTTGTTCCTTGAGATACCTACCTGAGATACCAAGAGACACAAAATTACTATTATCTTTGTGATACATCACCACTCCCCTGATCCTCCTCATTACCATCGCTTGTGACTTTGTCATACCTCCCATCATCTGCAGAGAGACTACAACGAAACAGAGTTCATTGACAACAAATCCAATAGCAAAACCAATCTGAGAATCGCTGATGAACCCGTCTCCCTTTCCCAGCCATCCCCCAGGGGCAAAACTTTAGAAGCCCATTTTCTTCTCCTGAAGTGTCAGGAAGGAAACCTTAACTTCTCCTGACAACTCCAGCCCTATATTCATGCCCATGAACCCCCCGAGGCCTCTGCCTTAAGTTTATGGCCTGGGAAGCCTGGAACGGACGAAGCGAGCCTTACTGGAAATGACAAAGCCTGGTCTTTTACCGCAGCTACATCTATCGTATCGGCGATGTGACCGGGTAGGAGTTAAACTTAGATTTTCTGGAGCGTAGGTAAAAAAAGATTGATGGCATACTAAGCTACATAAGAAAGTAGCTCATTAGATGCAATAACAAAATGAGCATCAAAAATTACACAATTTACCTTTCTCTGTGTCTTCATTTAGCCCACACCTGGGGCTAAACAATAAGCAGCTGTTCCATCACCCAATGGCCCTTCCCAGACCCAGAAAGGGATTCGGGAAAAGGAGGGAGACTCGTGGGGTCCAATTTAAAACCGATACCGGTGCTAATACAAAACACAGAAAAGTATACTTAGCCCACAGAGTGAGGGCAAGTTCCTC
The DNA here is from genome assembly GCF_013368605.1 of Nyctibius grandis. Classification (NCBI taxonomy): domain Eukaryota; kingdom Metazoa; phylum Chordata; class Aves; order Nyctibiiformes; family Nyctibiidae; genus Nyctibius; species Nyctibius grandis. The sequence goes on from NW_027167470.1 coordinate 28,724, forward strand.
TTGAGATAGCCATTGTGGAGAAGGAGAAAGAGGGAGGGGAGCAGAGCAAAAAGAGCCCCACCCCCCAAGCTTTCCCTTTTATAATGAACCTGAGGTTAATGTTATAGAATACACCTGCGGGCCAGCCTGGGCCAGGTGCCCTGGATTTAACTGCTGATGGCCTTGATCACTGTCCCACAGCTGGCCACAAACTGAAACAAAATGGAACAGAAAAGCGATTCTATAAATTTTATCCACACAAAACCAGGACACGGTGAAAAAACTAAAATGCTGTGCGTTTAGACTTCGTTTCTAGCGTGCTACCCGACTTCTACCAGAACTACATTCTACGTAGGATTGAGTGATAAAGCAGAATTAGGTCCCATAAGAATCTCTTCTCAAAAGTATCTCTTGTTGTCAAGTAGATTATTTATTCTAAATCATTGACCATTCGGCATCACCTCGGTGGTCTCTCTCTGACTGACTGCCTCAACAGAAGTAGATGAGTTCCAAAGGACAGAAAGCACCAAAAAAACACAGAAATATAAGAAATGTATCAGAGGCTGTATGAAGGAGAGAGTTTTTAGTCTTTTAGAGCGAGAGAGAAACGTTTGGACATTTGGGTAGCTAAACAAGCCCAGAGCCCCATGGTTGTTGGGCCTGTGAAAGAGCTGACATGGGACTCTGCAGCCCGGGAGGACCGCCGGCCCATAGAGAGTGATTTCCGGAGGACTGGTGGGCACTTCCGGTTCCAGGAGGACCGCCGGCCCATAGAGAGCGATTTCCGGAGGTCTGATGGGCACTTCCAGGGCCCGGGACGACCGCCAAGCCCATAGAGTGCAGCTGCTGGAGGACTGACAGCTTAGCCCCGCCCCTCCCACCTCCGGCCCCGCCCCAGGAGGATTTGTAGCCAAAATCGGTTTAATTCGGCTCGTTACAGGAGTAGCCCCTCCCCGGGGGGGAGGGTTAATGTTCGTGGATGGGGCCAGGTAGCCCCTCGCGGCCGCGGGGTCCCCCAGGTGGGACAAGTCTGCGGGGGGCCCCGTCCCGCCACTTTCCCTGTCCCGCGGGGGGTCGTGAGTCCTCCTGGACGTGGGGGGGCGGTTCCCGGGCGAGGTCACCTGCCCCCTCCTGCCTGGCCCCGCCCCTCCCGGGGGCGGAGCCGAGGGGGCTGGGGGGGGGGGGGAGGTTTGCCCCCTTCTGCCAGCGTCCATGATTGGTCCATCTGGGCTGCCTGCAGCGGCCTCTGATTGGCCGGTGGCCCCAGCAAGGCAATCGGCCGGTGGAAGGGCTGCGGGTGCGAGGGGATTGGCTGCAGCCTCCTGGCCTGGCGACGCCATTCGGTAGAGGCTGGCGGAATCCAGGCGGGCGTCGGCCAATGGCAGGGTGAGGGCGGGGCCACTGGCGCATCCCATTGGCTGCCCTGTGCCACCTTCACGCTTCACCCCCAGGCGGGGCCCCAGCCCTTGCACCCCATTGGCCGCCTCAGCAGAGTCCACACTCTGATTGGCTGCGGTGGGGGTCTGGGGGGGGGGCTGAGGGAGGCCGGGGGGGACGCAGGGGAGGGCCATCCTGTGGGGGATGACAGTGCGGTCAGGGGGGCCCCCAACCCCCCCTGGATCCCCCGAGGGACCCCCCCAAACCCTGGGACCCCCCATGGGACCCTCAGGGCCCCCCTGGGCCCCCTCAATACCCCCCAAAATCCCCACGTGCGCCCCAGACTCCCCCAAAAACTCCCCCCTCCCACTCAGGACCCCCAGGTACCTTCCCCTTCCCTTGGGACCCTCTTTGACACCCCCTCCCCAGACACAACCCCCCAAACCCGCCTTGCCCCCCCCCCCCCCAAAGCCCGGGAACCCCCAACCTCGCAGAGCCCCCCCCCACCATTGGGTGCCTGGGGGGACCCATCAGGGGGTGGGAGGGGGCCAGAGGGGGCCGGGGGGGGCTGTGAGGCCTTTTCCCAGAGGATGTCGATGACCTGGGGGGATGCAGGAGTTAGCACGAGGGCAGGTGGCACCCAAATCCCCCTCATGCACCCCAAAACCCCCCAGTGCCATCCCTCCAGCCCCCCCAGTGCACCCCCAGGTCCTTCCCCTTCTCTCTCCACAGTGTCGCCCCCCCCCGCCCAGTGTCCTCCACATCCCCCTGTACCCCAAATCCCTCCACTGCAACCCAAACCCTGGCACCCCACTCCCACCCCCCACACTCCAACCCCCCATTGCACCCTCCCTGCACCCTAACTCCCCACTGCACCCCCCCCCTCTGCACCCCAAACCCCCCATCACACCCCCTTGCACCCCAGCCCCCCATTGCACCCCCAGAGCCCGCCGGAGCCCCCCCCACCTGCCGTCTGCTGGCCACGGCCGAGGAGGGTGTTGGTGTGGTAGTTCTTGAGGGTGCAGTCGGCGCTGCTGCGCAGGAGCAGCCGCAGGACCCCCCCCCCAGGAGCACCCGGCCCGCGGCCACGTGCAACACCATGCACCCTGCGTAAGACTGTGTTCACGCTGGCGCCGTGCTGCTGGGACCCCCGTCCTCAGAGCCGCCCGCAGCCCTCCCAGAGACCCCCAACTTCCCACAGCCCCCCCGCAGCCCCAGACCCCTCAATTTCCCACAGCCCCCTGCAGCACCCCGACCCCCCAATTTCCCACAGCCCCCCGCAGCCCCAATGCGCCCCGCAGCCCCCCCACACCGCCCCACATCCCCCAGGCACCCCAAATCTCCAACACCCCCCCCCCACCCAAGTCCACCACCTGGATGAGCAGCTCGGCCGTCACCAGGCTGTTGCTCTACACCACATGCAGCAGCGGGGAGCGGCCGCTCTTGATGTCCTGGGGGAGCCCCAGGGGGTGAGGTAAGAGGACCCCAAAATCGCCCTGACAGACCCCTGCTCCCTCCAGGCCCTGCCTCCCCCAGGGCCGCCCCCAAAGCCCCCCAGACTCCTCCAACCTCCCCACACCAGTGCAGCCCAGACCCCCTCAGCCCCTGAGCGCCCATCCCCGGCCCCTCCAAACCCCCCAGGACCCCATGAGCCCTCCACCCCCCCCAGAGCTCCCCCCCGGCTTGACCCAGCCCCCCCAGGACCCTGCAACCCCACCACTGTGTCCATGTCGGCCCCATGCTCCAGCAGCAGGAAGCTTTCGCGGGTGCACGAGCTCACGATCACATGCAGGCGGGTCAGGCCTGGGGGGACAGGGAGAGGATTGGGGGCAAGGGGGCCACTCCCTGACTGCCCCCCCACCCCGGGCCCGTGGGGGTTTGGGGCAGCACAGCCAGCTGGGATGGACCCACTGGCCCCCGTTGTGGTGCACCCCCATTCTGGCCTGCCCATGCCCCCCCCCCAATTTGGTGCCCCCCCCCTTTCAGTGCCCTCCATTCCTCCCCCATTTTGGTGCCGTCCCCTTATTCCCCCAACCATTTCAGTGCTCCCCATTGGCACCCCCTTTCTGTGCCCCCCCATTCTCCCCCATTTTCATGCCTAATTTTTCTCCCCCACATTTTAGTGCCAAAACTTTCTGTGCCACACCCCCTCCCCCCCCATGCGCCCCAATGCCCTGTCGTGTGTTCCCCGACCCCCCCCCCACGCCCCCATTTCAAGGAGGAGCCGCAGAGGCAGCCTGGGGACCGCCCTCGCCCCGACGCGGGGTCTCAAAATTGTAGTTACGAGACAGGAGCTCATGAACCGCATGGAGGACGGGGAGCAGAAGCTCGCCCAGGCAGGGTATACAAGCCCGGAGCCCCATGGTTGTTCGGGCTGTGAAAGGGCTGATATGGGACGGTTGCAGCAAGCAATGGCTTTTACAGCCTGCACCTTTGTTGTGGGAGCAATCTACGGATGTTCACATTTTGTAACCTGACTCTCAGCTTAGGTTTTTATCGGTCGTTTTGGGAAATGTTTGGACTTTTGGGTAGGTAAAGAAGACTGGAGCCCCATGGTTGTTGAGCTGAGAAAGGGCTGATATGGGACGCTTGCAGCCAGCAATAGCTTTTAAGGCCTGCACCTTTGTTGTGGGAGCAATCTGCGGACCTTTGCATTTTGGAGCCTGGATCTCAGCTGAGGTTTTTCTCAGACATAGTGTGAAACGTTTGGACTTTGGGCTTAGTAACGAAGCCCGGAGCCCCATGGTTGTTGGGGCTGTGAAAGGGCTGATATGGGACGATTACAGCCAGCAACAGCTTTTAAGGCCTGCACCTTTGTTGTCGGAGCAATCTGTGGACCTTTGCATTTTCAAGCCTATCTCTCCGCTCAGGTTTCTCTCGGACGTAGTGTGAAACATTTTGGACTTATGGATAGGTAAAGGAGCCTGGAGCCCCATGGTTATTAGGGCTGTGAAAGGGCTGACATGGGACAATTGCAGCCAGCAACAGCTTATAAGGCTTACAACTTTCTTGTGGCAGCAATGTGCGGACATTCGCATTTTGGAGCCTGGCTCTCAGCTCAAATTTTTCCCGGATATTGTGTGAAACGTTTGGACTTTTGGGTAGGTAAACCAGCCCGGAGGCCCATGGTTGTTAGGACTATGAAAGTGCTGACATGGGACGACTTAATCCAGCAAAAGCATTTAAGGTCTGCACCTTGGTTGTGGGAGCAATCTGTGGACGTTCGCATTTTGGAGCCTGCCTTTCCGCTCAGGTTTCTCTCGGACGTAAAGTGAAATGTTAGGACGTTTGGCTTAATAACGAAGACCGGAGCCCCATGGTTGTTGGGGCTGTGAAAGGCCTGACATGCGACGATTGCAGCCAGCAACAGCTTTTAATGCCTGCACCTTTGTTGTGGGAGCAATCTGCGGACGTTCGCATTTTGGAGCCTGGCTCTCGGCTCGGATTTTTCTCGGACGTAAATTGAAACTTGTGGACTTTTGGCTTAGTAATGAAGCAGGGAGGCCCATTGTTGTTGGGGCTGTGAAAGGGGTGATATGGGACGATTGCATCCAGCAACAGCCTTTAAGGCCTGCACCTTTGTTGTCGGAGCAATCTGTGGACGTTTGCATTTTCGAGCCTTTCTCTCCGCTCAGATTTCTCTCGGACGCAGTGTGATACGTTTGGACTTCTGGCTTAGTAACCCAGCCCGGAGCCCAATGGTTCTTGGCGATGTGCAGGGGCTGATATGGGACGATTGCAGGCAGCAACAGCTTTTAAGGCCTGCATCCTTTGTTATGGGAGCTATCTGCGGACGTTCGCATTGTGGAGCCTGGCTCTCAGCTCGGGTTGTTCTCGGACGTAAAGTGAAACATTTGGACATTTGGATAGGTAAAGGAGCCTGGAGCCCCATGGTTACTGTGGGGCTGTGAAAGGGCTGACATGGGACGATTGCAGCCAGCAATAGCTTTTAAGGCCTGCCTCTTTGTTGTGGGGGCAATCTTCGGACGTTCGCATTTTGGAGCCTGGCTTTCCGCTCAGGTTTCTCTCGGACGTACAGTGAAATGTTTGGACTTTTGGGTAGGTAAACAAGGCTGGAGCCCCATGGTTTTTGGGGCTGTGAAAGGGCTGATATGGGACGATTGCAGCCAGCAATAGCTTTTAAGGTTTACAACTTTCTTCTGGCAGCAATGTGCGGACGTTCGCATTTTGGCCCCTGCTCTCAGCTCAGGCTTTACTCGGACGTAGTGTGAAACGTTTGGACTTCTGGCTTAGTAACCCAGCCCGGAGCCCCATGCTTGTTGGGGCTGTGCAAGGGCTGACATGGGAGGATTGCAGCCAGCAACAGCTTTTAAGGCCTGCACCTTTGTTGTGGGAACAATCTGCAGACGTTCGCATTGTGGAGCCTGGCTCTCAGCTCGGGTTTTTCTCGGACGTAAAGTGAAACATTTGGACTTTTGGATAGGTAAAGGAGCCTGGAGCCCCATGGTTCTTGGGGCTGTGAAAGGGCTGATATGGGACGATTGCAGCCAGCAATAGCTTTTAAGGCCTGCACCTTTGTTATGGGAGCTATCTGCGGACGTTAGCATTTTGGAGCCTGATATTCGCCTCGGCATTTTCTCGGACATAGTGTGAAACATTTGGACTTTTGGGTAGGTAAACCAGCCCGGAGGCCCATGGTTGTTAGGACTATGAAAGTGCTGACGTGGGACGACTTAATTCAGCAATAGCATTTAAGGCCTGCACCTTTGTTGTGGGAGCAATCTGCAGACCTTTGCATTTTCGAGCCTATCTCTCCGCTCAGGTTTCTCTCGGACGTAGTGTGAAACATTTGGACTTATGGATAGGTAAAGGAGCCTGGATCCCCATGGTTATTAGGGCTGTGAAAGGGCTGACATGGGACAGTTGCAGCCAGCAACAGCTTATAAGGGTTACAACTTTCTTGTGGCAGCAATATGCGGACATTCGCATTTTGGAGCGTGGCTCTCAGCTCAAATTTTTCCCGGATGTTGTGTGAAACGTTTGGACTTTTGGCTTAGTAATGAAGTCCGGAGACCCATGCTTGTTGGTGCTCTGCAAGGGCTGACATGGGACGATTGCAGCCAGCAATAGCTTTTAAGGCCTGCGCCTTTGTTGTGGGAGCAATCTGCGGACGTTCGCATTTTGGAGCCTGGCTCTCAGCATGGCTTTTTCTCGGACGTAGTGGGAAACGTTTGGACTTTTGGGTAGATAACCAAGCCTAGAGCCCCATGGTTGTTGGGACTGTGAAAGGGCTGACATGGGAGGATTGCAGCCAGCAAGGGCTTTTCAGGCCTGCACCTTTGCAGTGGGAGCAATCTGCGGACGTTCGCATTTTGGAGCCTGGCTCTCGGCGCCTATTTTCTCAGACGTAGTATGAAACGTTTGTACTTTTGGCTTCGTAACCAAGCCCGGAGCCCCATGGTTGTTGAGGCTGTGAATAGGCTGACATGGTAGGATTGCAGCCAGCAAGTGCTTTTAAGACCTGCAGCTTTCCTGTGGGAGCAAATTATGAATGTTCGCATTTTGGAGCCTGGCTCTCGGCTCGGCTTTTTCTTGGACCTAGTGTGAAACGTTTGGAATTTTCGGTAGGTAACCAAGCCCGGAGCCCCATGGTTGTTGGCGCTGTGAAAGGGCTGATAGGGGACGATTGCAGCCAGCAATAGCTTTTAAGGCCTGCACCTTTGTTGTGCGAGGAATCAGCAGACGGTCGCAATTTTGAGACTGACCCTTGGCTCGTCTTCTCTCGGACGTAGTGGGAAACGTTTGGTCTTTTGGGTAGGTAAACAAGGCTGGAGCCCCATGGTTGTTGGGACTGTGAAAGTGCTGACATGGGAGGATTGCAGCCAGCAATAGCTTTTAAGGCCTGCACCTTTGTTGTGGGAGCAATCTGCGGACGTTCGCATTATCGAGCCTTACTCTTGGCTCGGCTTTTTCTCGGACGTAGTGGGAAACGTTTGGTCTTTTGGCTTAGTAACCAAGCCCGGAGCCCCATGGTTGTTGGGGCTGTGAATAGGCTGACATGGGAGGATTGCAGCCAGCAAGAGCTTTTAAGACTTGCAGCTTTGCTGTGGTAGCAATCTGCGGACGTTCGCATTTTGGACCTTGGCTCTCGGCTCCTATTTTATCGGATGTAGTGTAAAACGTTTGGACTTTTGGGTAGGTAAACAAGCCTGGAGCCCCATGTTTGTTGGGACTGTGAAAGGGCTGACATGGGACGATGACATCCAGCAATAGCTTTTAAGGCCTGCACCTTTGTTGTGGGAGCAATCTGCGGACGTTCGCATTTTCGAGCCTTACTCTTGGCTCGGCTTTTCTCGGACGTAGTGGGAAACGTTTGGTCTTTTGGCTTAGTAACCAAGCCCGGAGCCCCATGGTTATTGGGGCTGTGAATAGGCTGACATGGGAGGATTGCAGCCAGCAATAGCTTTTAAGGCCTGCACCTTTGTTGTGGGAGCAATCTGCAGACGTTCGCATTTTGGAGCCTGGCTCTCGGCTCGGCTTTTTCTCGGACGTACTGGGAAACGTTTGGACTTTTGGGTAGGTAAACAATCCTGGAGCCCCACGGTTGTAGGGGCTGTGAAAGGGCTGATATGGGACGATTGCAGCCAGCAATAGCTTTTAAGGCCTGCACCTTTGTTGTGGGAGCAATCTGCGGACGTTCGTATTTTGGAGCCTGGCTCTTGGCTCTGCTTTTTCTCGGATGTAGTGTGAAACGTTTGGACTTTTGAGTAGGTAAACATGCCCGAAAACCCATGGTTCTTGGGACTGTGAAAGGGCTGACATGGGAGGATTGCAGGCAGCAATAGCTTTTAAGGCCTGCCCCTTTGTTCTGGGAGCAATCTGCGGACGTTAGCATTTTGGAGGCTGGCTCTCGGCGCCTATTTTCTCAGACGTAGTATGAAACGTTTGGACTTTTGGGTAGGTAACCAAGCACGGAGCCCCATGATTGTTGGTGCTGTGAAAGGGCTGACATGGGACGATTCCAGCCAGCAATAGCGCTTAAGGCCTGCACCTTTGCTATGGTAGCAATCTGCGGACGTTCGCATTTTGGAGCCTGGCGCTCGGCTCCTATTTTCTCGGATGTAGTATGAAAACTTTGGACTTTTGCGTAGGTAAACAAGCCCAGAGCCCCATGGTTGTTGGGACTGTGAAAGGGCTGATATGGGATGGTTGCGGCCTGCAATAGATTTTAAGGCCTGCACCTTTCTTGGGGAAGTATTCTCCGGACGTTCGCATTTTGGAGCCAGGCTCTCGGCTCGGTTTTTCTCAGACGTAGTGGGAAACGTTTGGGTCTTTGGGTAGGTAAACAAGCCTGGAGCCCCATGGTTGTTGTGGCTGTGAAAGGGCTGATATGGGACGATTGCAGCCAGCAATAGCTTTTAAGGCCTGCACCTTTGTTGTGGGAGCAATCTGCAGGCGTTCGCATTTTGGAGCCTGGCTCTCGGCATGGCTTTTCTTGGACGTAGTGGGAAACGTTTGGACTTTTGTGTATGTAAAGGTGACGGTGCCCCACGGCTGTGGGGATGTGAAAGTGCTGATATGGGACGATTGCAGTCAGCAATAGCTTTTATGGCCTGCAGCTTTGTTGTGGGAGCAATCTGCGGACGTTCGCATTTTGGAGTCTGGCTCTCGGCTCGGCTATTTCTCGGACCTAGTGGTAAATGTTTGGACTTTTGGGTAGCTTAAGAAGCCCGGAGCCCCATGGTTGCTAGGGCTTTGAAAGGGCTGATATGGGACGATTGCAGCCAGCAATAGCTTTTAAGGCCTGCACCTTTGTTGTGGGAGCAATCTGCGGACGTTCGCATTTTGGAGAATGGCTCTCGGATCACATTTTTCTCCGACGTAGTGGGAACCTTTTGAGCTTTTACGTATATAAAGATGACGGAGACCCATGTTTTTAAGGGCTGTGAAAGGGCTGATATGGAACGATTGCAACCAGCAATAGCTTTTGAGGCCTGCACCTTTTTTGTGGGAGCAATCTGCGGACATTCGCATTTTGGAGCCGGGCTCTCGGCTCGGCTTTTTATCGGTCGTAGTGGGAAACGATGGACTTTTGCGTATGTAAAGATGACAGAGCCTCATGGCTGTTGGCGCTGTGAAAGGGCTGATATGGGACGATTGCAGCCAGCAGTGGCTTTTAAGGCCTACACCTTTGTTGTGGGAGCAATCTGCGGACGTTCGCATTTTTGGAGCCAGGCTCTCAGCTCAGGTTTTTCTCTGCCGTAGTGGGAAACGTTTGGACTTTTGGATAGGTAAACAACCCCGGAGCCCCATGGTTGTTAGGGCTCTGAAAGGGCTGATATGGGACAATTGCAGCCAGCAATAGCTTTTAAGGCCTGCACCTTTGTTGTGGGATCAATCTGCCGACGTTAGCAATTTGGAGCCTGGCTCTCAGCTCAGGTTGTTCTCGGAAGTAGTGGGAAACGTTTGGACTTTTAGGTAGGTAAACAAGCCTGGAGCCCCAAGGGTTATTGGGGCTGTGAAAGCGCTGATATTGGACGATTGGAGTCAGCAATAGCTTTTAAGGCCTGCACCTTTGTTGTGGGAGCAATTTGCGTACGTTCGTGTTTTGGAGCTGGGCTCTCGTCTTGGATTTTCTCGGAAGTAGTAGGAAACGTTTGGACTTTTGGGTACGTAAACAAGCCCAGATCCCCTTGATTGTAGGGGCTGTGAAAAGGCTGATATGGGACGACTGCAGCCAGCAATAGGTTTTAAGGCCTGCACCTTTGTTGGGGAGCAATGTGCCGACTTTCGCATTTTGGAACCTCGCTCTCGGCTCGCATTTTTCTCGGACGTTTTCGGAAATATTTGGACTTTTGCGTATGTAAAGATGACGGAGCCCCACGGTTGTTAGGGCTGTGAAGGGCTGATATGGGACTATTGCAACCAGTAATAGCTTTTAAGGCCTGCGCCTTTGTTGTGGGAATAGTCTGTGGACGTTCGCACTTTGGAGCCTGGCTCTCGGCTCGGCTTTTTCTCAGATGTAATGGGAAATGTTTGGACTTTTGCGTACGTAAAGATGATGGAGCCCCATGGTTGTTGCGGCTGTGAAAGGGCTGATATGGGATAATTACCGGCAGCAATAGCTTTAAGGCCTGCACCTTTGTTGTGGGAGCAATCTGCGGACATTCGCATTTTGGAGCCTGGCTCTCGGCTCTAATTTTTTTCGGACGTAGTGGGAAACGTTTGGACTTTTGGGTAGGAAAACAAGCCCGGATCCCCATGATTGTAGGGGCTGTGAAAGGGCTGATATGGGACGATTGCAGCCAGTAATAGGTTTTAAGGCCTGCGCCTTTGTTGTGGGAGCAATGTGCGGACGTTCGCATTTTGCAGTCAGGCACTCGGCTTGGCTATTTCTCGGACGTAGTGAGAAACGTTTGGACTTCTGCGTATGTAAAGATGACGGAGCCCCATGGTTCTAGGGGCTGTGAAAGGGCTGATATGGGACGATTGCAGCCAGTAATAGCTTTTAAGGCCTGCATCTCTCTTGGGGGAGCAATCTACGGACCTTCGCATTTTGGAGCCTGGCTCACAGCATGGCTTTTTTCTCGGAAGTAATGGGAAACGTTTGGACTTTTGCGTACGTAAAGAAGACCGGAGCCCCATGGCTCTTGGGGCTGTGAAAGGGCTGATATGGTACGATGGCAGCAATAGCTTTTATGGCCTGCACCTTTGTTGTGGGAGCAATCTGCAAACGTTCGCATTTTGGAGCCTGGCTCTCTGCTCGGCTTTTCTCAGATGTAGTGGGAAATGTTTGGACTTTTGGGTAGCTAAAGATGCCCGGAGCCCCATGGTTGTTGTGGCTGTAAAAGGGCTGATATGGGACAATTGCAGCCAGGAATAGCTTTGAAGACCTGCACCTTTGTTGTGGGAGCAATCTCCAGACGTTCGCATTTTGGAGCCTGGCTCTCAGCTCAGGTTGTTCTCGGACGTAGTTGGAAACGTTTAGACTTTTCGGTAGGTAAGCAACCCCAGAGACCCATGGTTGTTGGGGTCTGAAAGGGCTGATATGAGATGATTGCGGCCAGGAGTAGCTTTTAAGGCCTGCATCTTTCTTGGGGGAGTAATCTGCGGACGTTCGCATTTTGGAGCCTGGTTCACAGCATGGCTTTTTCCTCGGACGTAGTGGGAAACGTTTGGACTTTTGCGTATGTAAAGAAGACCGCAGCCCTATGGCTCTTGGGGCTGTGAAAGGGCTGATATGGGACGATGGCAGCCAGCAATAGCTTTGAAGGCCTGCACCTTTGTTGTCTGAGCAATCTGCAGACGTTCGCATTTTGGAGCCTGGCTCTCGGCATGTCATTTCTCTGACGTAGTGTGAAACGTTTGGACTTTTGGGTAGCTTAAGATGCCCGGAGCCCCATGGTTGTTGTGGCTGTGAAAGGGCTGATATGGGACGATTGCAGCCAGGAATAGCTTTGAAGGCCTGCACCATTCTTGTGGGATCAATCTGCCGACGTTCGTAATTTGGAGCCTGGCTCTCAGCTCAGGTTTTTCTCGGACCTAGTGGGAAACGCTTGGACTTGGGTAGGTAAACAAGCCTGGAGCCCCATGGGTTATTGGGGCTGTGAAAGGGCTGACATGGGACGATTGCAGCCAGCAATAGCTTTTAAGGCCTGCACCTTTGTTGTGGGTGCAATCTGCCGACGTTCGCATTTTGGAGCCTGGCTCACAGCATGGCTTTTTTCTCGGACGTAGTGGGAAACGTTTGGACTTTTAGGAAGGTAAACAAGGCCGGAGCCCCATGGGTGTTGGGGCTGTGAAAGGGCTGATATGGGACGATGGCAGCAATAGCTTTTAAGGCCTGCACCTTTGTTGTGG
>NW_027167470.1:41400-64711 GCF_013368605.1 Nyctibius grandis
AATCCTCCCATGTCAGCCCTTTCACAGCCCCAACAACCATGGGGCTCCGGGCTTGTTTACCTACCCAAAAGTCCAAACGTTTCATACTACGTCCGAGAAAATAGGAGCCGAGAGCCAGGCTCCAAAATGCGAACGTCTGCAGATTGCTCCCACAACAAAGGTGCAGGCCTTAAAAGCTATTGCTGCCTGCAATCCTCCCATGTCAGCACTTTCACAGCCCCAACAACCATGGGGCTCCGGGCTTCTTTACCTACCCAAAAGTCCAAACGTTTCATACTACGTCCGAGAAAATAGGAGCCGAGAGCCAGGCTCCAAAATGCGAACGTCTGCAGATTGCTCCCACAACAAAGGTGCAGGCCTTAAAAGCTATTGCTGCCTGCAATCCTCCCATGTCAGCCCTTTCACAGCCCCAACAACCATGGGGCTCCGGGCTTGTTTACCTACCCAAAAGTCCAAACGTTTCATACTACGTCCGAGAAAATAGGAGCCGAGAGCCAGGCTCCAAAATGCGAACGTCTGCAGATTGCTCCCACAACAAAGGTGCAGGCCTTAAAAGCTATTGCTGCCTGCAATCCTCCCATGTCAGCCTATTCACAGCCCCAACAACCATGGGGCTCCGGGCTTCTTTACCTACCCAAAAGTCCAAACGTTTCATACTACGTCCGAGAAAATAGGAGCCGAGAGCCAGGCTCCAAAATGCGAACGTCTGCAGATTGCTCCCACAACAAAGGTGCAGGCCTTAAAAGCTATTGCTGCCTGCAATCCTCCCATGTCAGCCTATTCACAGCCCCAACAACCATGGGGCTCCGGGCTTCTTTACCTACCCAAAAGTCCAAACGTTTCATACTACGTCCGAGAAAATAGGAGCCGAGAGCCAGGCTCCAAAATGCGAACGTCTGCAGATTGCTCCCACAACAAAGGTGCAGGCCTTAAAAGCTATTGCTGCCTGCAATCCTCCCATGTCAGCCTATTCACAGCCCCAACAACCATGGGGCTCCGGGCTTGTTTACCTACCCAAAAGTCCAAACGTTTCATACTACGTCCGAGAAAATAGGAGCCGAGAGCCAGGCTCCAAAATGCGAACGTCTGCAGATTGCTCCCACAACAAAGGTGCAGGCCTTAAAAGCTATTGCTGCCTGCAATCCTCCCATGTCAGCCCTTTCACAGCCCCAACAACCATGGGGCTCCGGGCTTGTTTACCTACCCAAAAGTCCAAACGTTTCATACTACGTCCGAGAAAATAGGAGCCGAGAGCCAGGCTCCAAAATGCGAACGTCTGCAGATTGCTCCCACAACAAAGGTGCAGGCCTTAAAAGCTATTGCTGCCTGCAATCCTCCCATGTCAGCCTATTCACAGCCCCAACAACCATGGGGCTCCGGGCTTCTTTACCTACCCAAAAGTCCAAACGTTTCATACTACGTCCGAGAAAATAGGAGCCGAGAGCCAGGCTCCAAAATGCGAACGTCTGCAGATTGCTCCCACAACAAAGGTGCAGGCCTTAAAAGCTATTGCTGCCTGCAATCCTCCCATGTCAGCCTATTCACAGCCCCAACAACCATGGGGCTCCGGGCTTCTTTACCTACCCAAAAGTCCAAACGTTTCATACTACGTCCGAGAAAATAGGAGCCGAGAGCCAGGCTCCAAAATGCGAACGTCTGCAGATTGCTCCCACAACAAAGGTGCAGGCCTTAAAAGCTATTGCTGCCTGCAATCCTCCCATGTCAGCCCTTTCACAGCCCCAACAACCATGGGGCTCCGGGCTTGTTTACCTACCCAAAAGTCCAAACGTTTCATACTACGTCCGAGAAAATAGCGAGCCGAGAGCCAGGCTCGAAAATGCGAACGTCTGCAGATTGCTCCCACAACAAAGGTGCAGGCCTTAAAAGCTATTGCTGCCTGCAATCCTCCCATGTCAGCCCTATTCACAGCCCCAACAACCATGGGGCTCCGGGCTTCTTTACCTACCCAAAAGTCCAAACGTTTCATACTACGTCCGAGAAAATAGGAGCCGAGAGCCAGGCTCCAAAATGCGAACGTCTGCAGATTGCTCCCACAACAAAGGTGCAGGCCTTAAAAGCTATTGCTGCCTGCAATCCTCCCATGTCAGCCTATTCACAGCCCCAACAACCATGGGGCTCCGGGCTTCTTTACCTACCCAAAAGTCCAAACGTTTCATACTACGTCCGAGAAAATAGGAGCCGAGAGCCAGGCTCCAAAATGCGAACGTCTGCAGATTGCTCCCACAACAAAGGTGCAGGCCTTAAAAGCTATTGCTGCCTGCAATCCTCCCATGTCAGCCTATTCACAGCCCCAACAACCATGGGGCTCCGGGCTTGTTTACCTACCCAAAAGTCCAAACGTTTCATACTACAGTCCGAGAAAATAGGAGCCGAGAGCCAGGCTCCAAAATGCGAACGTCTGCAGATTGCTCCCACAACAAAGGTGCAGGCCTTACAAGCTATTGCTGCCTGCAATCCTCCCATGTCAGCCCTATTCACAGCCCCAACAACCATGGGGCTCCGGGCTTCTTTACCTACCCAAAAGTCCAAACGTTTCATACTACGTCCGAGAAAATAGGAGCCGAGAGCCAGGCTCCAAAATGCGAACGTCTGCAGATTGCTCCCACAACAAAGGTGCAGGCCTTACAAGCTATTGCTGCCTGCAATCCTCCCATGTCAGCCCTTTCACAGCCCCAACAACCATGGGGCTCCGGGCTTGTTTACCTACCCAAAAGTCCAAACGTTTCATACTACGTCCGAGAAAATAGGAGCCGAGAGCCAGGCTCCAAAATGCGAACGTCTGCAGATTGCTCCCACAACAAAGGTGCAGGCCTTAAAAGCTATTGCTGCCTGCAATCCTCCCATGTCAGCCCTATTCACAGCCCCAACAACCATGGGGCTCCGGGCTTGTTTACCTACCCAAAAGTCCAAACGTTTCATACTACGTCCGAGAAAATAGGAGCCGAGAGCCAGGCTCCAAAATGCGAACGTCTGCAGATTGCTCCCACAACAAAGGTGCAGGCCTTAAAAGCTATTGCTGCCTGCAATCCTCCCATGTCAGCCTATTCACAGCCCCAACAACCATGGGGCTCCGGGCTTGTTTACCTACCCAAAAGTCCAAACGTTTCATACTACGTCCGAGAAAATAGGAGCCGAGAGCCAGGCTCCAAAATGCGAACGTCTGCAGATTGCTCCCACAACAAAGGTGCAGGCCTTAAAAGCTATTGCTGCCTGCAATCCTCCCATGTCAGCCTATTCACAGCCCCAACAACCATGGGGCTCCGGGCTTCTTTACCTACCCAAAAGTCCAAACGTTTCATACTACGTCCGAGAAAATAGCGAGCCGAGAGCCAGGCTCCAAAATGCGAACGTCTGCAGATTGCTCCCACAACAAAGGTGCAGGCCTTAAAAGCTATTGCTGCCTGAAATCCTCCCATGTCAGCCCTTTCACAGCCCCAACAACCATGGGGCTCCGGGCTTCTTTACCTACCCAAAAGTCCAAACGTTTCATACTACGTCCGAGAAAATAGGAGCCGAGAGCCAGGCTCCAAAATGCGAACGTCTGCAGATTGCTCCCACAACAAAGGTGCAGGCCTTAAAAGCTATTGCTGCCTGCAATCCTCCCATGTCAGCCCCTTTCACAGCCCCAACAACCATGGGGCTCCGGGCTTGTTTACCTACCCAAAAGTCCAAACGTTTCATACTACGTCCGAGAAAATAGGAGCCGAGAGCCAGGCTCCAAAATGCGAACGTCTGCAGATTGCTCCCACAACAAAGGTGCAGGCCTTACAAGCTATTGCTGCCTGCAATCCTCCCATGTCAGCCCTTTCACAGCCCCAACAACCATGGGGCTCCGGGCTTGTTTACCTACCCAAAAGTCCAAACGTTTCATACTACGTCCGAGAAAATAGCGAGCCGAGAGCCAGGCTCCAAAATGCGAACGTCTGCAGATTGCTCCCACAACAAAGGTGCAGGCCTTAAAAGCTATTGCTGCCTGCAATCCTCCCATGTCAGCCCTTTCACAGCCCCAACAACCATGGGGCTCCGGGCTTGTTTACCTACCCAAAAGTCCAAACGTTTCATACTACGTCCGAGAAAATAGGAGCCGAGAGCCAGGCTCCAAAATGCGAACGTCTGCAGATTGCTCCCACAACAAAGGTGCAGGCCTTAAAAGCTATTGCTGCCTGCAATCCTCCCATGTCAGCCTATTCACAGCCCCAACAACCATGGGGCTCCGGGCTTGTTTACCTACCCAAAAGTCCAAACGTTTCATACTACGTCCGAGAAAATAGCGAGCCGAGAGCCAGGCTCCAAAATGCGAACGTCTGCAGATTGCTCCCACAACAAAGGTGCAGGCCTTAAAAGCTATTGCTGCCTGAAATCCTCCCATGTCAGCCCTATTCACAGCCCCAACAACCATGGGGCTCCGGGCTTGTTTACCTACCCAAAAGTCCAAACGTTTCATACTACGTCCGAGAAAATAGCGAGCCGAGAGCCAGGCTCCAAAATGCGAACGTCTGCAGATTGCTCCCACAACAAAGGTGCAGGCCTTAAAAGCTATTGCTGCCTGCAATCCTCCCATGTCAGCCTATTCACAGCCCCAACAACCATGGGGCTCCGGGCTTGTTTACCTACCCAAAAGTCCAAACGTTTCATACTACGTCCGAGAAAATAGGAGCCGAGAGCCAGGCTCCAAAATGCGAACGTCTGCAGATTGCTCCCACAACAAAGGTGCAGGCCTTAAAAGCTATTGCTGCCTGCAATCCTCCCATGTCAGCCTATTCACAGCCCCAACAACCATGGGGCTCCGGGCTTGTTTACCTACCCAAAAGTCCAAACGTTTCATACTACGTCCGAGAAAATAGGAGCCGAGAGCCAGGCTCCAAAATGCGAACGTCTGCAGATTGCTCCCACAACAAAGGTGCAGGCCTTAAAAGCTATTGCTGCCTGCAATCCTCCCATGTCACCCTATTCACAGCCCCAACAACCATGGGGCTCCGGGCTTCTTTACCTACCCAAAAGTCCAAACGTTTCATACTACGTCCGAGAAAATAGGAGCCGAGAGCCAGGCTCCAAAATGCGAACGTCTGCAGATTGCTCCCACAACAAAGGTGCAGGCCTTAAAAGCTATTGCTGCCTGCAATCCTCCCATGTCAGCCCTTTCACAGCCCCAACAACCATGGGGC
The DNA here is from genome assembly GCF_013368605.1 of Nyctibius grandis. Classification (NCBI taxonomy): domain Eukaryota; kingdom Metazoa; phylum Chordata; class Aves; order Nyctibiiformes; family Nyctibiidae; genus Nyctibius; species Nyctibius grandis. Next base: position 46,587 of record NW_027167470.1, read on the forward strand.
TCCGGGCTTGCTTACCTTCCGAAAAGTCCAAACGTTTCATACTACGTCCGAGAAAATAGGAGCCGAGAGCCAGGCTCCAAAATGCGAACGTCTGCAGATTGCTCCCACAACAAAGGTGCAGGCCTTAAAAGCTATTGCTGCCTGCAATCCTCCCATGTCAGCCCTTTCACAGCCCCAACAACCATGGGGCTCCGGGCTTGTTTACCTACCCAAAAGTCCAAACGTTTCATACTACGTCCGAGAAAATAGGAGCCGAGAGCCAGGCTCCAAAATGCGAACGTCTGCAGATTGCTCCCACAACAAAGGTGCAGGCCTTAAAAGCTATTGCTGCCTGCAATCCTCCCATGTCAGCCTATTCACAGCCCCAACAACCATGGGGCTCCGGGCTTCTTTACCTACCCAAAAGTCCAAACGTTTCATACTACGTCCGAGAAAATAGGAGCCGAGAGCCAGGCTCCAAAATGCGAACGTCTGCAGATTGCTCCCACAACAAAGGTGCAGGCCTTAAAAGCTATTGCTGCCTGCAATCCTCCCATGTCAGCCTATTCACAGCCCCAACAACCATGGGGCTCCGGGCTTCTTTACCTACCCAAAAGTCCAAACGTTTCATACTACGTCCGAGAAAATAGGAGCCGAGAGCCAGGCTCCAAAATGCGAACGTCTGCAGATTGCTCCCACAACAAAGGTGCAGGCCTTACAAGCTATTGCTGCCTGCAATCCTCCCATGTCAGCCCTTTCACAGCCCCAACAACCATGGGGCTCCGGGCTTGTTTACCTACCCAAAAGTCCAAACGTTTCATACTACGTCCGAGAAAATAGCGAGCCGAGAGCCAGGCTCCAAAATGCGAACGTCTGCAGATTGCTCCCACAACAAAGGTGCAGGCCTTAAAAGCTATTGCTGCCTGCAATCCTCCCATGTCAGCCTATTCACAGCCCCAACAACCATGGGGCTCCGGGCTTGTTTACCTACCCAAAAGTCCAAACGTTTCATACTACGTCCGAGAAAATAGGAGCCGAGAGCCAGGCTCCAAAATGCGAACGTCTGCAGATTGCTCCCACAACAAAGGTGCAGGCCTTAAAAGCTATTGCTGCCTGCAATCCTCCCATGTCAGCCCTTTCACAGCCCCAACAACCATGGGGCTCCGGGCTTGTTTACCTACCCAAAAGTCCAAACGTTTCATACTACGTCCGAGAAAATAGGAGCCGAGAGCCAGGCTCCAAAATGCGAACGTCTGCAGATTGCTCCCACAACAAAGGTGCAGGCCTTAAAAGCTATTGCTGCCTGCAATCCTCCCATGTCAGCCCTTTCACAGCCCCAACAACCATGGGGCTCCGGGCTTGTTTACCTACCCAAAAGTCCAAACGTTTCATACTACGTCCGAGAAAATAGGAGCCGAGAGCCAGGCTCCAAAATGCGAACGTCTGCAGATTGCTCCCACAACAAAGGTGCAGGCCTTACAAGCTATTGCTGCCTGCAATCCTCCCATGTCAGCCCTATTCACAGCCCCAACAACCATGGGGCTCCGGGCTTCTTTACCTACCCAAAAGTCCAAACGTTTCATACTACGTCCGAGAAAATAGGAGCCGAGAGCCAGGCTCCAAAATGCGAACGTCTGCAGATTGCTCCCACAACAAAGGTGCAGGCCTTACAAGCTATTGCTGCCTGCAATCCTCCCATGTCAGCCCTATTCACAGCCCCAACAACCATGGGGCTCCGGGCTTGTTTACCTACCCAAAAGTCCAAACGTTTCATACTACGTCCGAGAAAATAGCCGAGCCGAGAGCCAGGCTCCAAAATGCGAACGTCCTGCAGATTGCTCCCACAACAAAGGTGCAGGCCTTAAAAGCTATTGCTGCCTGCAATCCTCCCATGTCAACCCTATTCACAGCCCCAACAACCATGGGGCTCCGGGCTTCTTTACCTACCCAAAAGTCCAAACGTTTCATACTACGTCCGAGAAAATAGGAGCCGAGAGCCAGGCTCCAAAATGCGAACGTCTGCAGATTGCTCCCACAACAAAGGTGCAGGCCTTACAAGCTATTGCTGCCTGCAATCCTCCCATGTCAGCCCTTTCACAGCCCCAACAACCATGGGGCTCCGGGCTTGTTTACCTACCCAAAAGTCCAAACGTTTCATACTACGTCCGAGAAAATAGGAGCCGAGAGCCAGGCTCCAAAATGCGAACGTCTGCAGATTGCTCCCACAACAAAGGTGCAGGCCTTAAAAGCTATTGCTGCCTGCAATCCTCCCATGTCAGCCTATTCACAGCCCCAACAACCATGGGGCTCCGGGCTTGTTTACCTACCCAAAAGTCCAAACGTTTCATACTACGTCCGAGAAAATAGGAGCCGAGAGCCAGGCTCCAAAATGCGAACGTCTGCAGATTGCTCCCACAACAAAGGTGCAGGCCTTACAAGCTATTGCTGCCTGCAATCCTCCCATGTCAGCCCTTTCACAGCCCCAACAACCATGGGGCTCCGGGCTTGTTTACCTACCCAAAAGTCCAAACGCTTCACACTACGTCCGAGAAAAAGCCGAGCCAAGAGTAAGGCTCGAAAATGCGAACGTCCGCAGATTGTTCCCACAACAAAGGTGCAGGCCCTGAAAACTATTGCTGGCTGCAATCCTCCCATGTCAGCCTATTCACATCCCCAACAACCATGGGGCTCCGGACTTCTTTACCTACCCAAAAGTCCAAACGTTTTGTGATAAATGTGGGGGGAAGATTCTTTATTAAAGCTAAAGATGAATAATCATAAAAGGCTTAAGTAGAAAAAAATCACCATAGAGGGGATAACTACAGCTTGAGAAACTGCTGACATAGCTTGCGTAAAAGAATTGCTCTCACAGCAGGAAATAACTTAAGATAACCGCCCTCTTGTGTAAGCTGAGATAACCGCCCGCTTGTGTAAACTAAGATAACCGTCAGATGCTCCAGGAACCGACAGAGACATGACAAATAACCCCATATAAGGGCATATCTATGGGACAAGGGGAGAAGACTTCTTATCTCAGCCTCAACAACCACCGGGAGGCAGAAAACGACCCCCTAGTAACAAATGAAGCATGCGCAGAATACCTTCACTATTTCACGACCACGGAAGTAGAGATGTATAAAAAGAGACTGTTTGAACTGCTTAGTGCGGCAGTCGGCGGAGCGCAGACTCCCCTGCCGTCCAGCGCTGTTCTTTGCTCCTATCCTACTTGCTACAATTAATAAATTTTAATTGGATTATAGTCCGTTGTGGTCTCAATTTATAACAATTCTGGTGCCGTGACTCGGATAAGGAACGGTGGGCTTTGGTCCTCCGGGGAGGCTCCCCGCGATACTTCGCGGTCCCGCGACCGAAAGCTTACCTTAACCTTACCGACGAACCTAAATTTTAGGATATTGAGCAAAGGGAGAACCGGTAAAATCCCATAAAATTCTGTGCACGGGAGTCCGGACGAAGACGCAGGGACGCGTGAGTATATTGCGAATTTGTTCGCGGGTTTGCCGTTTGGGCGGGATTGGGTTTCCTGGAATATAACGAGTGAGAGGTTCGATATACTGAACCAAGCGAGTGTGGACCCTTAAGTACTGCGTTTCCCAACTCCCGCGAGGGACTGGGCCAGGAACAAGGGGAGCGACTGAGTGTGTGTTTGTGGATATTCCAGAAGATGGGGGCGAAGGGCAGCAAGCCTTCGACTCCCATGGGGAGGGTACCCACTGTACCTAGGAATACCCCTCTTGCATATATATTAAATAATTGGAGACATTTCCCTGGAACCCTAGGGAAAGACAGGCAGAAGATGATAGAATATTGTACTAAGATATGGGGAGGGAAGAAGATTTCTAAAAATGTCTTTTGGCCAGTTTATGGGTCAGAAGAAGATTGGGTAAGACAGCAATTAAACCTTTGGGTAAATAATAAAAACCCACTTAACCGGGAGGAGAGCCAGTACGCAGAAGTATGGCTCGAGAAACCGGAGGCTAAACTATACCCTTTAAAGGAAACTAAACCTAAAGTGAAGAAGAAGAGAGGGGAATTGGATGAAACCCTTCTAACTCCCCCTCCTTATGTTCCAACTTCGATCCCTGAAGTCCCTCAAGAGGTACCAACAGCACCCACTCCCCTTATAGAATCAGAGCAAGAATCAGAGCAAGGATCCCCTACTCCTCCTCGGCGTACGACAAGGAGTCAAAAAGACTCCTCTCGGCGCGTAACGAGGAGTCAAAAAGAGGCCACCCAGATGTACCCTTTGAGAGAGATGCCCATGGGAGGCCCGCAACCTGTAATTGGATATATTTCTGTACCCCTAAATTCGGCCGATCTCCGAGATTTTAAAAGAACTGAGATGGGAAACTTAATTGAGGACCCACTCGGGGTAGCTGAAAGGTTGGACCAATTCCTCGGACCAAGTCTTTACACCTGGGACGAAATGCAATCTATCCTCGGCCAATTATTTACTACCGAGGAAAGAGAAATGATAAGAAGAGCAGGAATGAGGTTATGGGACGCTCAGCATGCTCAAGGACCTCAGGCGGATATTAAGTGGCCGCTTCAGAGACCTAATTGGAATAATCAAGACCCAGGTCATAGAACTCATATGCAGGACTTGCGAACCATAGTAATCCAGGGGATTAGAGAAGCAGTACCCCGTGGTCAAAACATCAATAAGGCATTTAATGAAATGCAAAAGAAAGATGAAAGTCCAACCGAGTGGTTGGAACGCTTAAGGAAAGCACTTCAATTATATTCTGGGGTAAATCCAGATGATCCTGTTGGACAGGCACTTCTTAAAACTCAGTTTGTGGCAAAATCATGGGAGGATATTAGAAAGAAACTTGAAAAGTTAGAAGACTGGCAAAATAGGGGATTGGATGAATTATTAAGGGAGGCTCAGAAAGTTTATGTGAGGCGGGAAGAAGAAAGTAGTAAACGGCAAGTAAAAATGATGGTAGCGGCCGTAAGAGAAGATCGCAGGGATCGAGGCGGGGGATATAGGTTTTCTGGTGCAAGACAGGAAAATGGGACAATGAAGAGGGAACAAAGACGGTGTTTTTATTGTAACAAAATGGGACATTTGAAAAAGAATTGTAGAGAAAGGATTAGGGATGAGGGAATATCAAAAATGGAATAGGAAAGTCAGGGGCTCTACATTTTGGGGGACCGGAGTCATCGTGAGCCCTTGATAAAAGTAAAAATAGGTCCCCATAAACAAGAGTTCACCTTTTTAGTAGACACCGGGGCTGAAAAATCGACTATTCGGCAAATACCTGAGGGATGTAAGGTTTCCCCTGAAAAAGTACAAGTAATTGGGGCAAAAGGGGAACCCTTTAAAGTAAATAAAATCAAAAATGTGATATTTGAAACTGAAAATAAATTTGGAATGGGTGAACTCTTGCTCGTCCCTGAAGCAGAATTTAATCTGCTAGGACGAGATTTAATTGTTGAATTGCAATTGGAAATTAAAGTAAAAAATCAAGAGCTAATGGTGTCTACTTATCCTTTAACCGTAAATGATCAAGAACAAATTGATCCAGATGTGTGGTATTCTCCGGACACAATAAGTAAACTGGAAATACCACCAATTAAAATTCAAATTTCCGAACCCCACATACCCGTGAGGGTGAGGCAATATCCTATATCTTTAGAAGGACGGAAAGGATTAAAACCAGAAATCGATCGATTACTAGCACAAGGGATTTTGGAACCCTGTATGTCACCTTTTAATACTCCCATTTTGCCTATAAAAAAGGCAAATGGAAAATATCGGCTTGTGCATGATTTAAGAGAAATAAATAAAAGAACAATTACACGGTTTCCAGTGGTAGCTAATCCTTATACGTTGCTAAGTAAATTGGGCCCCCATAACTCATGGTATAGTGTAATTGATTTAAAAGATGCGTTTTGGGCCTGTCCCTTAGCTGAAGAGAGTCGTGATTATTTTGCATTTGAATGGGAGGACATAGAAACAGGTCGCAAGCAACAATTACGGTGGACAGTACTACCTCAAGGGTTCACCGAATCTCCTAACTTATTTGGGCAAGCTCTGGAAGAACTTTTACAAGAATATCAGGTCCAAAAAGGGAAAGAAACCATGTTGCTGCAATATGTGGATGATTTATTAATAGCAGGGAGCAATAAGGAGGATGTAAGACAAGAAAGCATTCGCCTCCTAAATTTCCTTGCCCGAAAGGGATTACGAGTCTCACAGGAGAAATTACAGTTTGTGGAGGAAAAAGTGAAATATTTGGGGCATTACTTATTTGATGGCAAAAAGATATTGGACCCAGAACACGTAAAAGGAATTTTGGAATTACCCATGCCGACAACCAAGAGGCAAATTCGACAGGCACTTGGGTTGTTTGGGTATTGTAGGCAGTGGATAGAAAATTACAGTTACAAAGTTAAATTTCTATATGAACAGCTGTCAAAGGACGGCATACCCAAATGGACTCAGCAAGAACAAGAGCAATTTGCTAGCTTGAAGCAGGAATTAGGTCAAGCACCTGTCTTAAGTCTTCCAGATATAAAAAGGCCTTTTCATTTGTTTGTTAATATATGTGAAGGAACGGCATTCGGAGTCTTAACCCAAGAATGGGCTGGACAAAAGAAACCCGTAGCATACTTATCGAAACTATTAGACCCTGTAAGTCGAGGTTGGCCGAGTTACCTGCAAATCATTGTTGCTGCCGCCTTGCTGCTTGAAGAAACAAATCGAATAACTTTTAATGGGGAAGTTGTTTTATATGCTCCCCATAACATCAGGGGAGTATTGCAACAGAAAGCAGAGAAATGGCTTACAGATAGCCGACTGCTAAAGTATGAAGGAATACTTATAGAATCACCTAAATTAACTTTAAGAACTATTGGAGCGATTAATCCTGCCGAATTTTTATACCCCGGGGAAGGGAGCGATCTGTTACACGACTGTTTTCAAACTATTGAGCAACAGACCCGTATTAGACCAGACCTGGAGGAGGAAGAGTTACCCTGTGGGGAAGTATTATTTGTAGATGGGTCATCACGAATAGTAGAGGGCAAACGATTGTCCGGGTATGCCATCATTAAATTGGATAAGGAAGAATACAGCACAGTAGAATCGGGACCTTTGAGTGCCAGTTGGTCAGCCCAAGCTTGTGAACTATATGCACTATGGAAAGCACTAAAATTACTAAAAGATAGAGAAGGAACCATTTACACGGATTCACGATATGCATTTGGGGTGGTTCACACTTTTGGGAAAATATGGGAGGAAAGAGGGTTTGTTAACTCACAGGGAAAAGAACTGATACACCCGGAATTAATTCGACGAGTCCTGGAGGCATTGAAACTGCCGAGTAAAATAGCAGTCGTACATATAAAGGGGCACCAACGAGGCACAAGTTATCAAATCAGGGGGAATAATGCGGCTGATATGGAAGCAAAACGAGTAGCGGGGAATTACAATATGATTTTAACTATACAACAAGTACCCGTTAATAAAAATTTGAGTTTTGAACCCACAGAAAAGGAGAAACTAAAACAAATGGGAGCAGAGGAACAGAATGGTAAATATATATTACCAGATGGGAGGGAGGTCTTGCCGAAGGGCATAGCACTCAAAATATTTTCAAAAATACACAGTAAAACACACTGGGGAACCCAGGCGTTAGTTGATCATTTTAATCAACAGTTTGCCTGTATAGGCGTCTATAATATAGCTAAGACAGTTACGGTAGCTTGTGAGACCTGTCAAAAGGTTAATCGAAACAACATGAGACAAAAACCTCTTGGAGGACGTTCCCCAGCATATAGACCCTTTTCACACATACAAGTGGATTTTACTGAACTACCCAGGATAGGGCGTTATAAATATTTATTAGTAATGGTAGATCATTTAACACATTATGTTGAGGCTTTTCCTACTTCCAAAGCAACTGCTAACCAAGTTACTAAGGTATTACTTGAACACATTATACCTCGATATGGGGTACCTGATGTAATCGACTCAGACAGAGGAACACACTTTGTGTCAAAAATTGTTAAAGATCTAACAGAAAGCTTGGGTATTAAGTGGGAATACCATACACCATGGCATCCACAAAGTTCGGGAAAAGTTGAAAGGATGAATGGAGAAATCAAAACTATTTTGACCAAATTAATGATAGAAACCAAATTATCATGGATTAAATGCCTACCCATGGCACTATTAATCCTCAGGACTAGACCCCGGGCAGATGTAGGAATATCAGCATTTGAAATGGTGTATGGTATGTCCTATAGAATTGAAAGTCCGCAGACGAATGTTTTAATTCGAGATCGTGTAATTAATGAATATGTTTCGCAATTAGCAGAACATCGGAACAAGCTTTGGGAACAAGGACTGATTGTGCAACGACCCCCGTTGGACTTAAAAATTCATAATTTTAAACCTGGGGACTGGATACTGGTTAAAACGTGGAAGGAGGAAACCCTAAAACCTAATTGGGAAGGACCTTATCTTGTTTTACTTACTACAGAAACTGCCGTCCGGACTGCTGAACGTGGATGGACTCATGCTAGTCGCATCAAAGGTCCAGTAACCCGACCCCACTGGAAAATAATCAGTACTCCAGGTGACACCAAGATAATCATGAAGAAATAAACCATGATAGAGACTCTGTTTGATCATTTTGAAGCATTACCTTTTAGCGTAAAGAGTGTTATAGCTTTTGTTGTTGCTTTTATTTTGTCTCTTATTGTGTATTATATTTGGAAGTTTACTAAGTGTACCAAGGGAGTTTGTTAAGCTTATGCAGCCACATAATATAGAATATAGAAGACACACGGATGTAAGTAGGGTGCGTGTCTTTGATGTTCGAATTAAGTGTAATGATCCAAATTGTAATTGCTTTCCATTTGCTTGTTTCAGGTGCAAGGTTTGTCGAGAAAATTGGTGGAAGCACTGTGAGCATGGTTATCCTCCAATAGGAGTTTGTATACAGTGCTGGAAAACTCAAAGAAATTTTACCAATCAGAAACTAAGACAATTGGTAGCAGAACAAAAGATTCTTTACGAATCCCGGGAATGGTGGGAGATTTTTACTAAAGGCATAAATCCCCAATATTATCGTTACCATTCCAACAAACCAGTCCCCTTTGTGGCTGAAATTTCAGCTATAAAGTGTAGAAGGGAAATACTAACCGTGTGTTGCTTTGCCCCATTTGTTAAAGCCGCAAAGTGGGAGGCCTATATAAATAGGCAGGAGACCCTAAGAGGCTATTCTCCTGAAGAATTCCCTTGCTGCCGAGAAGATGGTACACCCCGTGACTCGAAGCAACCGAGTCGACGGGCGAGGCAGAGGAGGAACAAACAGTGGAGAAAAGAACCAAAACAATGGGACCCAAGAGCAATCATGGCTGAACTTCCCCAGGACTGGTAAGAGTATTCCAAAAACAATACAACCAAAGTATGCTCTGCTCCTCGGTATACTTCTGTTAATGAAATCAGCAAATGGAAATCCCCCTGAGCCCGGCAATTGGCCATGGGAAAAAGCCCAAAAGAGACACACCGGAATAATGGGAGAAGTAGATATAAAGAACATAGGATTAGCTACGGTGGTTCTCTATAATAGTAAGGTACAACAACAATGGGACAAAGATAATAAGGAAGGAGTTGATCGGTTATGGGGTATGTGGAAACTAGGAGATGAGATAAAAGTGGGTTGCAAATTATACAATAAGACTAAGAATAATGTCTCAGGACAAAGAACTCAGATATCTGTAACAGCGACAAACAATTCGTCTTGTAAAAATATGACTTCATGCGGGGCATTGGAGTGCTGGCACACTTTTATTCTATTAGAACCAGTTTTTGTGGTATGTTTGGGACAAATATCACAAAACTGGGCACTGAGCTATAAATTTAAAATTGCCGACCTACCAACTCCTTTATCAACCACTCCTTTTGCAACCACTGCAATTCCCCTAAAGAATTATACCACTCAACCTACTACTCAACCGGTTGATATCCCTAATCCAAGAGTTTTTAAAGTTGGACCATATGCGATTAGGAACACAGGGCAACAACAAATGTTGACCAACCCAGAGTGGTCTCTTAAGCCTGTTGAATTATTAATGACCGTTAATATCGCAGAAATTCAGCCTGCTTGTTCCCCGTTCTTAAAAACATCCTTTGAAGGATGGACAACATGGTTGCGAAAACAAGTACCTTTTAAAAGTCGACAGCAAAGAGATTTGACAGGTGCCTTAGGGACAGGGTTGGGAATTTTAAATGGAATCGATTCAGAGATATTAATAAATAAATTAGCTTCTTTAGGAGATGACATGACAAAATTACAACAACCCTTACAATCTTCTTTATCTGCTCTGGGAACTCATCAATGGTTATTATCAAAAGTTTTACCACAATGGCTAGAAACTGAGGAACGGGACCACGAGTTAATAATTGACGCACTCAAAATAGCCCAAGATAATATATCTTTGGCTCTCAGTTGTACGCAGGCACAACTGTGGATACAATCAGTGTCCGCATCCATTATAAGAGAAGGGGAGGAAGGCACTTTCCCCATTGAAATCCGAAAAATTGTTTGGGACAAGGCTACAGAATTAGAGAGAGAGCTACAATCTTGGTGGACTCTTGTAAACTTCACTTATGATTCCTCCACCAACACTGCCATAACCTTTGTGTTAACTATTCGGAACTCTTCTATATCTTTATTATATCCCATTATTGCCTTAGGGTTAAATCATAATGGTACTGTGCTCTACCCCTCTGAACACAGAGCATGGGCTCGAAAGATAAATAAGAACTGGCAAACTGTAAACTTAGACTCCTGCATCACCCGAACACAATTAGGATTTATTTGTGAAAGTAATACAATTGATGCACAAGACATTTGTCTGGATACTGAACAAAATATTTGCCATTTTGAAATTCATCCAGATAGCCGTCAAAAGACATTACTCGTATATACTGGCCACGGTTGTGTTTGTTTGAGGACTGCCTGTGACTCCCTTACAATAGAATACGAAGTAGTCCAGATTGATAATCATTCTAATTTGTGCATTTGTAATTTCACTAAGATTGTAGGATGTGACTTCTCTTATCAAGCACCAGTCACATCCCATCAGCTGATAAAATCCAACTACACTCTGTTTCATCAGTTATCTCCTGTACCAATAGGAATGAATCTCTCGTTAGTAAAACAATTAATGAATCATACAGATTTAACCGAAATATTACAAGATGTCAAAGAAAGTGGACAGAAAACATTAATAACAGTCCACCATGATACAGAGAAAATCTACAAGGTCCTGAAAAGGATAAAAGAAGATACAACACATAATTGGTGGGATATCTTATTTGGTTGGTCACCCACTGCTACAGGCATCCTAAACATGATAAGACACCCTGTGATTATTCTTTTAATACTAGTATTAGTATGTTTAGTCTTTTCTGTTATTTTGTTTATCTGGAATAGGAGGATGTTAACAAGGATTACCTCTTTAACTTCTTTACTTGAAACACACGGAATAACTAAGTTACATGTTGTAAGTACCAAAATGGAAAATGATATCAGATCCATCCGTGAAGAGGAAAATTATTGTGAATGCATTATGCAAAAAAGCATCAATTGTGATTGCTAGGAAGAAAAAGGAATTTATTGTGATTGTGGGACAAAGTGTGATAATTGTGGGAAAAGGATTGCGTATAAATATGAAGATGAAGATACGCTTTAATAAACAATGGGATAAAAAGAAAAAGGGGGGATTGTGATAAATGTGGGGTGAAGATTGTTTATTAAAGCTAAAAATGAATAATCATAAAAGGCTTAAGTAGAAAAAAATCACCATAGAGGGGATAACTACAGCTTGAGAAACTGCTGACATAGCTTGCGTAAAAGAATTACTCGCACAGCAGGAAATAACTTAAGATAACCGCCTGCTTGTGTAAGCTAAGATAACCGCCCGCTTGTGTAAACTAAGATAACCGTCAGATGCTCCAGGAACCGACAGAGACATGACAAATAACCCCATATAAGGGCATATCTATGGGACAAGGGGAGAAGACTTCTTATCTCAGCCTCAACGACCACCGGGAGGCAGAAAACGAACCCCTAGCAACAAATGAAGCATGCGCAGAATACCTTCACTATTTCACGACCACGGAAGTAGAGATGTATAAAAAGAGACTGTTTGAACTGCTTAGTGCGGCAGTCGGCGGAGCGCAGACTCCCCTGCCGTCCAGCGCTGTTCTTTGCTCCTATCCTACATGCTACAATTAATAAATTTTAATTGGATTATAGTCCGTTGTGGTCTAAATTTATAAAAGTTTCAAACTACGTCCGAGAAAAAGTCGAGCCGAGAGCCAGGCTCGAAAATGCGAACGTCTGCAGATTGCTCCCACAACAAAGGTGCAGGCCCTGAAAAATATTGCTGGCTGCAATCCACCCATGTCAGCTCTTTCACAGCCCCAACAAACATGGGGCTCCGGACTTCTTTACCTACCCAAAAGTCCAAACGTTTCACACTATGTCCGAGAAAAAGCCGAGCCGAGATCCAGGCTCCAAAATGTGAACGTCTGCAGATTGCTCCCACAACAAAGGTGCAGGTCTTAAAAGCTCTTGCTGGCTTCAATCGTGCCATGTAAGCCCTTTCACAGCACGAACAACTATGGGGCTTCGGGCTTGTTTCCCTACCTAAAGGTCCAAACGTTTCACACTACATCCGAGAAAACCCCGAGCCGAGAGCCAGGCTCCAAAATGTGAACGTATGCAGATTACTCCCACAACAAAGGTGCAGGCCTTACAAGCTTTTGCTGCCTGCAATCCTCCCATTTCAGCCCTTTCACAGCCCCAACAACCATGGGGCTCCGGGCTTCTTTACCTACCCAAAAGTCCAAAGGTTTCACATTACTTCCGAGAAAATAGGAGCCGAGAGCCAGGCTCGAAAATCGAACATCTGCAGATTGCTCCCACAACAAAGGTGCAGGCCTTACAAGCTATTGCTGCCTGAAATCCTCCCATGTCAGCCCTTTCACAGCCCCAACAGCCATGGGGCTCCGGGCTTCTTTACCTTCCGAAAAGTCCAAACATTTCATACTATGTCCGAGAAAATAGGAGCCGAGAGCCAGGATCCAAAATGCGAACGTCTGCAGATTGCTCCCACAACAAAGGTGCAGGCCTTACAAGATTTTGCTGCCTGCTATCCTCCCATGTCAGCCTATTCACAGCCCCAACAACCATGGGGCTCCAGGCTTCTTTACCTACCCAAAAGTCCAAACGTTTCATACTACGTCCGAGAAAAAGCCGAGCTGAGATCCAGGCTCGAAAATGCGAACGTCTGCAGATTGCTCCCACAACAAAGGTGCAGGCCTTAAAAGCTATTGCTACCTGCAATCCTCCCATGTCAGCCTATTCACAGCCCCAACAACCATGGGGCTCCGGGTTTCTTTACCTACCCAAAAGTCCAAACGTTTCCCACTACGTCCGAGAAAATAGGAGCCGAGAGCCAGGCTCCAAAATGCGAATGTCTGCAGATTGCTCCCACAACAAAGGTGCAGGCCTTAAAAGCTATTGCTGCCTGCATTCCTCCCATGTCAGCCTATTCACAGTCCCAACAACCATGGGACTCCGGACTTCTTTACCTACCCAAAAGTCCAAACGTTTCGAACTACTTCCGAGAAAATAGGAGCCGAGAGCCAGGATCCAAAATGCGAACGTCTGCAGATTGCTCCCACAACAAAGGTGCAGGCCTTACAAGCTTTTGCTGCCTGCAATCGTCCCATGTCAGCCCTTTCACAGTCCCAACAACCATGGGTTTCTGGGCTGCTTTACCTACCCAAAAGTCCAAACGTTTCATACTAAATCCGAGAAAAAGCCGAGCCGACAGCCTGTCTACAAAATGTGAACGTCTGCAGAATGCACCTACAACAATGTGCAGGCCTTACAAGCTATTGCTGCCTTAAATCCTCCCATGTCAGCACTTTCACAGCCCCAAAAACAATGGGACTCCGGGCTTGTTTACCTTCGAAAAAGTACAAACGTTTCACACTACATCCGAGGAAAAGCCGAGCCGAGAGCCAGGCTCGAAAATGCGAACGTCTGCAGAATGCTCCCACAACAAAGGTGCAGGCCTTACAAGCTATTGCTGCCTTAAATCCTCCCATGTCAGCCTATTCACAGCCCCAACAACCATGGGGCTCCGGGCTTCTTTACCTACCCAAAAGTCCAAAGGTTTAACATTACTTGCGAGAAAAACTGAGCCGACAGCCTGTCTACAAAATGTGAACGTCTGCAGATTGCACCTACAACAATGTGCAGGCCTTAAAAGCTATTGCTGCCTTAAATCCTCCCATGTCAGCCCTTTCACAGCCCCAAAAACCATGGGACTCCGGGCTTGTTTACCTTCCAAAAAGTCCAAACGTTTCACACTACATCCGAGGAAAAGCCGAGCCGAGAGCCAGGCTCCAAAATGCGAACGTCTGCAGATTGCTCCCACAACAAAGGTGCAGGCCTTACAAGCTATTGCTGCCTTAAATCCTCCCATATCAGCCTATTCACAGCCCCAACAACCATGGGGCTCCGGGCTTGTTTACCTTCCAAAAAGTCCAAACGCTTCACACTACGTCCAAGAAAAAGCCGAGCCAAGAGTAAGGCTCGAAAATGCGAACATCCGCAGATTGCTCCCACAACAAAGGTGCAGGCCCTGAAAACTATCGCTGGCTGCAATCCTCCCATGTCAGCCCTTTCACAGCCCCAACAACCATGGGGCTCCGGACTTCTTTACCTACCCAAAAGTCCAAATGTTTCAAACTACCTCCGAGAAAATAGGAGCCGAGAGCCAGGCTCGAAAATGCGAACGTCTGCAGATTGCTCCCACAACAAAGGTGCAGGCCTTACAAGCTATTGCTGCCTGAAATCCTCCCATGTCAGCCCTTTCACAGCCCCAACAGCCATGGTGCTCCGGGCTTCTTTCCCTACTCAAAGTCCAGACGTTTCCCACTACGGCTGAGAAAAAAGAGAGGCGAGATCCAGGCTCGAAAATGCGAACGTCTGCAGATTGCTCCCACAACAAAGCTGCAGGCCTTACAAGCTTTTGCTGGCTGCAATCCACCCATGTCAGCCCTTTCACAGCCCCAACAACCATGGGACTCCGGGCTTGTTTACCTACCCAAAAGTCCAAACGTTTCACACTACATCCGAGAAAAAGCCAAGCCGAGATCCAGGCTCGAAAATGCGAACGTCTTCAGATTACTCCCACAACAAAGGTGCAGGCCTTACAAGCTTTTGCTGGCTGCAATCCTCCCATGTCAACACTTTCACAGCCCCAACAACCATGGTGCTCCGGGCTTGGTTACAAAGCCAAAAGTCCGAACGTTTGATACTACAACCGAGAAAATAGGAGCCGAGATCCATGCATCAAAATGCGAACGTCTGCAGATTGCTCCCACAACAAAGGTGCAGGCCTTACAAGCTATTGCTGGCTGCATTCCTCCCATGTCAGCCCTTTTACTGCCCCAAAAAACATGTGGCTCCGGGATTGTTTACCTTCCGAAAAGTCCAAAGGTTTCACACTACATCCGAGAAAAAGCCGAGCCGAGAGCGAGGCTCCAAAATGCGAACGTCCGCAGATTGCTCCCACAACAAAGGTGCAGGCCTTAAAAGCTCTTGCTGGCTGCAATCGTCCCATGTCAGCCCTTTCACAGTCCCAACAACTATGGGGCTTCGGGCTTGTTTACCTACCCAAAGGTCCAAACGTTTCACATTACATCCGAGAAAAAGCCGAGCCAATACCCAGGCTAGAAAATGCGAATGTGTGCTGATTGCTCCCACAACAAAGGTGCAGGCCTTACAAGCTATTGCTGCCTGAAATCCTCCCATGTCAGCCTATTCACAGCCCCAACAACCATGGGGCTCCGGGCTTCTTTACCTACCCAAAAGTACAACCGTATCCTACTACGTCCGAGAAAATAGGAGCCGAGAGCCAGGCTCGAAAATGCGAACGTCTGCAGATTGCTCCCACAACAAAGGTGCAGTCCTTACAAGCTTTTCCTGGCTGCAATCCTCCCATGTCAGCCCTTTCACAGTCTAAACAACCATGGGGCTCCGGGCTTCTTTACCTACCCAAAAGTCCAAAGGTTTCACATTACTTCCGAGAAAAATCCGAGCCGACAGCCTGTCTCCAAATGTGAACGTCTGCAGATTGCTCCTACAACAATGTGCAGGCCTTAAAAGCTATTGCTGCTTGAAATCCTCCCATGTCAGCCCTTTCACAGCCCCAAAAAACATGGGGCTCTGCCCTTGTTTACCTACCGAAAAGTCCAAATGTTTCACACTACATCCGAGAAAAAGCCGAGCCAAGAGTAAGGCTCGAAAATGCGAATGTCCGCACATTGCTCCCACAACAAAGGTGCAGGCCTTAAAAGCTCTTGCTGGCTGCAATCGTCCCATGTCAGACCTTTCACAGTCCCAACAACTATGGGGCTTCGGGCTTGTTTACCTCTCTAAAGGTCCAGACGTTTCACACTACATCCGATAAAAAGCCGAGCCGAGAGCCAGGCTCGAAAATGCGAACGTCTGCAGATTGCCCCCACAACAAAGGTGCAGGCCCTGAAAAGCTATTGCTGGCTGCAATCCTCCCATGTCAGCACTTTCACAGCCCCAACAACCATGGGGCTCCGGGTTTCTTTACCTTCCGAAAAGTCTAAACGTTTCATACTACGTCCGAGAAAATAGGAGCCGAGAGCCAGGCTCCAAAATGCGAACGTCTGCAGATTGCCCCCACAACAAAGGTACAGGCCTTACAAGCTTTTGCTGCCTGCAATCCTCCCATGTCAGCCTATTCACAGCCCCAACAACCATGGGGCTCCTGACTTGTTTACCTACCCAAAAGTCCAAACGTTTCATACTACGTCCGGGAAAAAGCCGAGCAAGACCCAGACTCCAAAATGCGAACGTCCGCAGATTGCTCCCACAACAAAGGTGCAGGCCTTACAAGCTTTTGCTGCTGAAATCCACCCATGTCAGCCTATTCACAGCCCCAACAACCATGGGACTCCGGGCTTTTTTACCTACCCAAAAGTCCAAACGTTTCACACTACATCCGAGAAAAAACGAGCCGACAGCCTGTCTCCAAAATGTGAACGTCCGCAGATTGCTCCCACAACAAAGGTGCAGGCCTTACAAGCATTTCCTGCCTGCAATCCACCCATGTCAGCCCTTTCACAGCCCCAAAAAACATGGGTCTCCAGGCTTGTTTACCTTCTGAAAAGTCCAAACGTTTCAAACTACGTCCGAGAAAAAGCCGAGCCGAGAGCCAGGCTTCAAAATGCGAACGTCCGCAGATTGCTCCCACAACAAAGGTGCAGGCCTTACAAGATTTTGCTGCCTGCAATCCTCCCATTTCAGCCCTTTCACAGCCCCAACAACCATGGGGCTCCGGGGTTGGTTACAAAGCCAAAAGTCCAAACGTTTCATACTACGTCCGAGAAAATAGGAGCCGAGATCCATGCTCCAAAATGCGAACGTCAGCAGATTGCTCCCACAACAAAGGTGCAGGCCTTACAAGCTTTTGCTGCCTGCAATCCACCCATGTCAGCCCTTTCACAGTCCCAACAACCATGGGGCTCCGGGCTTCTTTACCTACCCAAAGGCCCAAACGTTTCCTACTACGTCCGAGAAAATAGGAGCCAAGAGCCAGGCTCGAAAATGCGAACGTCTGCAGATTGCTCCCACAACAAAGGTGCAGGCCTTACAAGCTTTTACTGCCTGCAATCCACCCATGTCAGCCCTTTCACAGCCCCAACAACCATGGGTCTCTGGGCTTCTTTACCTACCCAAAAGTCCAAACGTTTAACACTACGTCCGAAAAAAGCCGAGCCGACAGCCTGTCTCCAAAATGTGAACGTCTGCAGATTGCTCCCACAACAAAGGTGCAGGCATTACAAGCTTTTGCTGCCTGCAATCCACCCATGTCAGCCCTTTCACAGCCCCAACAACCATGGAGCTCCGGGCTTCTTTACCTACCCAAAAGTCCAAATGTTTCATCACTACTTCCGAGAAAAAGACGAGCCGAGATCCAGGCTCCAAAATGCGAACGTCTGCAGATTGCTCCCACAACAAAGGTGCAGGCCTTACAATCTTTTGCTGCCT